>NC_083619.1:7638552-7658552 GCF_963584025.1 Labrus mixtus
CCCACTTGTCATTTTGACACTTTGATGGATCTGCTCACTCACCCTCTTCTCATGAACCCCCCCCCCCCCCCCCATCAGCTCCGATGGCAGGTGTGCTAATGTCCTAATGCAGCCTTACTCTTATCACCAGGCCAGACAGACGGGGCTTGGACAGGTTGAGCTGGTAAACAGCGGGATTTAACTCTCGTCTGGATAATTATCTGTGAGGGACACACCTACTTGAACACCTTATTATCCACACATGCTGGTCACTGAGTGTGTGTGTGGGGGTGGGTGGGTGTGGGTGTACAGGTAAAATCTTCCCAGCAGGAAGTGGCACAGCACAGTGTGCAGTTGAACCCATGCTGCCTGCTGCACGCAAAGCACTCCCAGTCGCACAGTAACTCCCACGCTCACACACGCAGGGAGGAGAGAAAGAGATGAAAACTCCTAATGAATGCACATCGAAAGCCGTGACGCGCACTCACGCACAGTGATGCACTTAAAATAACTCTGTCAGCACTCTACGGGACTCTGGTGGCCGATACATTTCACAGCCGGACCTTTAATATCAAATCAATCCGAAAGTGAACACCCCCGCTCAGAGATCGATGGGATTACAATCTTCCCGAGCTTCAACAGCCATTAACTCTGGTTTTGCCTGGGGAGACATTTCCTGCGATCGCCTGCGGTGATAACTCCTTCCAAATGAAACGGAACTACAAAGCGAAGATTTATAGAGCAGCGGAGTGAAGACAAAACTGACCCCCACATGTACTGAAACGGCTCTCCTTCCTCATCTATACTTCCCCTTAAAAGTCACGTTGGGGGGCTCACCTGTGATTTCCCTGCTGACGTTGACGAAGCCCGCCGCTGTGGTCTCCTTTGAGGCCATGGTGCGCTCCTCCACGCCGGTCCGACCCCCTTATCGGTTCCTCCGCGGATAAACGTCCCCCAAAAAGTGCACTTTTAATTTCCCTCTGTCCTCAGCGCCTGCAGGGGGGCTCCGGGACGCAGCAACAGTCCGTGCGTACAGTGTGATGTGAAGCGGTGCCGCGCTGCGCACTGGCCAAAACCCGAGGAGCGCCTCCGACTCAGCACTCCAGCACGAGAGAGAGAGAGAGTGGGGGGGGGGCGGGGTGGAGAGAGAGAGAGGGGCTGTAGCAACAAAAAAAAAAAAGAAACGCTCTCATGACAAAGAATGTAAATGATACTGTGTGTAACTGAATGAAAGATGAGGTGTACAGACTGAAAATGGACTTGTGGCTGGGGGTCTTTAAGGTAGTTTTTGTGGACTCCAGCAGATAAGCAGCGAGTAAGAAAGGAGATCAGAGCTGAAAGTTGATATGATGCTTAAAATGTGTTTTCAATGCAACACTGCTGTGATGATGTGGGGACATGGAGGGAATGCAGCCATATATATCACAATAACAACCATCCATCAATAAGTAGTGAGTTGTGAATAATCTGTCAAATTTAGGTTGCAAGAATTTAACTTATTCTATAATGTTTGCGATGCACAAAAGTTTCCCCTGTGGACTGTTCAATGTAATAAAAAAAGAGCACGACATTATGGGTAAGAAACTGTAGTCAAGTAAAACAACAGGCTACAGTCATCAATAGACCTATAGCCTATTAAATTACTTCAACTCAGTTCATTGGCTGTGGAAAAATAAATTATTTAAATACTCTTTAAATGTTTACTTTTATTATTATGTTGTAGGAACCTTTTTTTTTTTTTAAGTTTACCAAATTTTAGCATTTTTCCCGCAGAGCCATATTTAATGACAGTAGAGGTACACCTGTGCCCGCCCACCTTACATTTTAACCAATCATTCAGCAGCTCACCGACGCTGCGAAGTTAAGCCAGCTAGCTTTAGCTACAGCAGCTATTACGCTAATAAGTCATTATTTTGTCTCTAAAAGCGACAGCTGAACATGTTACAAAAAGCAGCAGCCTAAAATATGTAGCCTCTCTTTTTAATTAGGCGAATGGAGCATGCTGAAGTTAGGCCACCTGACTAGTCAGTCTGAAGCTAGGTTGGCTTGTCAACTTACACAGCCTATCACCAAGATACGGTTAATATCGCTTCATTGTTGTGGTGTTCAAATGTTCATAAAGAGAGACACACAACTCACAAACAGACGAACACACACAATCTATCGGAAGTCGCCTCCTCGTAAACTCATAAAGCCTCCTTCTTTGAGAATTACTCTGTTACTCTTGAACTACTTCACCGACTGTCGAAAAAGCCGCTGGGAGGCTGCCGTCAGATTTGACTGGTTTACAGGTGAGGGGGGCGGGCCCTGATGACAACGGAAATCACCGGAAAGTAACATTAAAAAAATACACTAATAATTCAGTTATTTTATTTTACTGTTCTTTAAGTATGTATTTATTTAATTATCTATTTTGGTAATGTGGAACTTCAACTTCAACTTTTTTACTTCATTAAATGATTATTTCTCATCAGCATAATTAACTTAACAGGAAACAAAATATAATGCAACGAACTCAGAACAAAAGATAGGGCTTTAAAAATATTGGAAACACTTTTCAGTGCAATCATACAAAGATTTATCCAGGAGGCAGCCTTGATACAGCCCGAGTACTGTCTAAAACCATTCATTTAAAATATTACCCATCTGAAACCCCATAAAACTCAATCAAGTTAACACAATGAGATTGTGAAGTACCCTAAAGCATCAGCTGCCAAAAATTTCTCAAAAAGTTTTGCAGTCTTGGATCCAATTGCAGTTGGTTCCAGGCACAGGGAGCAGAACATATAAAGCTCTTTGACTTAGTTTTGTAATGGAGCTACAAGTCTGATCATGAAATTGAGTCCAGGCTACCCTGACTTTTTTTTTTATTTCCCTCTGGACTACTGATGGAAATCTGGTCATGATTGCCCCAAATCTCTCTACCAGATGAACAGAATTGTGAGTATGTATTTTATGAGTGATAAGAATAATAAAAATTAAAAAAATCTTAAAATGTATTTTAAAAATGATAAGGATGAGATCATTGTGAGAAGCTTTAATGTGTCCAATAAATCTTGTTCTGTGTGTGCTTGTCCATGTAGACAGAAACTAAGTAATTATTTATTTAAAGATAGCCCCAATAGAAAAGTAATGGTTTTATTATGTCAGAGAAGAAAGTTGATTTGATGCTTTTGATAAATGTGTTTTCAAGGCAATATTTCTGTAATGATGTGAGGACATTGAGGGAATAGAGCCATATATCAAACTGTTTCATTCAGTGCATTTCTCCTCCGAGTTGCTGGAGCACCACTCGCCTGCTGTGATAGGATTTGGGCTGGAGAATTGGGAGGCCAGGTTGAAGCTCAAGCTGTAAGTAACGATGATGTATGATTCACCTACTCATCTGAATGGCCACTACTTGTCAATGTCATCGCTTATGCAACACAGTTCAGCTGTTCTTCGTGGATGCGGACAAAACAAGACCAGAGATTTAACCCCTTTGGTCCAATATATCACGTCCTAATTTGACAAATGTGTTCATGAAGCACTGATGAAAGGGTCGTGGCGGGTGCAGCTGCCTCTGGTGTCCAAAAAATTGGCCCCCTCGAAGGCGCACAACAAAAGTGCAGTGTCTGCTACATTATATGCATGCATGCTTTTATGTCTGATTGCGCATGTGTGTGAGAGACCTTTGTGTCTGCCTCTCACTGATACTTGCTCGATGATGAAAGGAGACTCAGTGGGGGGCATTATGCCTAAGAGAGAGAGAGAGAAAGGGGGTGGGGGCGTTAAAAGTGAGAGAGAGCCAAGACAGCTAGAATAAGAGGTTTATAGTCTGAGGGAGTGTAACTGTCTCCAGGTTTCATCCAGTTAAAAACTTCAGCACTGTTCAAAGCTGCACTTGAAAGGACATTGCATTATTTATTCATCAATGCAGCATCTCATAGAAAAGGAATCAAGATGCTCAGTGTGCCCTCAATTACCCCTCTATCTAGGTACTGTGTGTGCATGAATCTGCTTACATAAAACAATGCTAGACTAAAAAGGTTTTACAAAAGTGCTGCAGTATCCTGCAAGCAGCGAGGTGTTTAACACAGAAAAAGCTTGTGTGCAAAGAAGGGAAACAGTCATTTCAAAATCTGCTCTGTGCTTGTACTTCTGCAGACATGTGTTAGTCATTTTGCAGGCAAAAAAGCACACAAGACAACGTCTGTGCAGAGAAGACGGGAGACATCCTCATATCACAGAGATACTTAAAGGCACTGAGGAAGAGAGAGAAGAAGAAGAGGAGGAGGAGGAAGAGGAGGAGGAGGAGAGGTAGGAGTGTATCAAACTGGCAACCGCATCCAGTAACAGCCAGAGGATATAAAAGTGTAAGCACCCGCCGTTTCACTGGTCCTCCTGACGTCTGTAATAACTCATAATGATGCTTCAAAGCAGGCTTACGATCCTCTCCCATCATTCAACACAAGCTGGGTTCTCCTCAGTGTGCAGAATGAAGAGTCAGAGACACGCGCACGCGCGCGCGCGCGCGCGCACACACACACACACACACACACACACACAGGAACGTCACACAAGACCTTCAGACATTTCAGCAGAATTGTGATACACTGCCCTCCTCTGGTTCAACAGCGTAAACTACGACCTAGAGGACACTCAGTTTCACAGAAGACATGTTCTGAACTGACAGGTGGTGTACTTTTATCTAGAAGGCAGTCACTCTGTATACTGTTTAACTCTGGAATATCAAAACCAAAACCATACAGTTATTAACATAAAGGCACCAAAATAACAATGATAAATACTACTAATCTTACGGTGTCATTGGTGGAATATCTGTATCAAAAGTAAAACTGTACTCTGTAGGAAATATAGTTGTGTTGACTGATGTGATACTTGATCATGAGTGACATACTGAAGCTTCAATGAGAAGTATTTACTGTTATAGTGGGTTTAAGTGGAACCATTTCTAATACCTTTATTTTACTTGTTGTGGTGTCGGTGGTTTTCTAACAGAGATCTGATCTTGTAAAGCTAGTTATAACTTACATGTGGTGTCACAATCCATGCTTCAAACCCTGACAAGTATCACAAATGATGAATATCATCTGTGAAGGCAACAAACTAAAATCCCCTATCGTAAAATCTAGGAAATGAAAAACTTATTGTAAATCATTCTTAAAATAAAAATAAAAATCTGGTTAGAAATAATAGATTCGATATTTGTATTAAACTATTGATAGCATTTAATGCAGATCTTATTGTGTTATTTAAGATCTCTTATAAGAAACAGCACAGTCCTGACCTACTCTTGAGTGTCATGAGATAACTTTTAGTTTTATTGGGCGCTTTATGAATGGAAATTGATTGATTGATCAATTGACTGAGGACAACGTTTTGTGCAAACGTCCTCCAATATTTTAGCTCTTTTGTGACTGTATTTTGCATTCCTAATATCATTTGTCATCTTTAGTCGTTTCACATTTATAGTGATGCTTTTAATGTAAACAGTCCTAAAAGTATGAACTAAGTAGTCCAGTTTCTATTCAAATATGACAAATGTATTTTCTTCCGCTTAATAAAAATACTTCTGGGTTTAGATCATTTGGAAGTTTAAGAGGAAAACGGGTTTGAGCAGTTTAGATGTACTGAAATGTCCTGTTGTTTAGCCTGTAACACAGTCAGTGTCTACTGATCTGATTAAACAAAGTTCTGTGATATAAACTGAAGAAAAGGAGTGGAAAACAACATCATCTTTCATTCAGGAAACAGGCACACTAATGACCAGCTGCCATATACAATTGTTACCAGCACCTCAAAGCCCAGTTTGACTGGTCAGGCCCCCTGCAAAGTGTTATTAAATAAATATGAGAGGTCATAAGCTGAAGTATGAGGCCAGGAAAAAAAAAGAAAAGATAAAGTCCTGCCATATGAAATAATAATAATAATGCCCTTTAATTTTTGCTTTTATATTTTTGTTACTTCGTTGTGCCACACATAGATATTTCAATTATAGGACCCCCACTTTGAAAAACACTGTTCTAGTATTTCTTCAATAGTAGTTTCCATTTGAAAAGTCAAGTGAAACACTATGAATGAAGAGCGACTGTTTGAAGATCCTCCAGGGTTCCCTGTACTTTAACAATATAAGATAAAAAGAAGATTTATGTTTATAGACGTAAATGGACTTGGGCTTGTATAGCTCTTTTTAAAGATTAGTCTGATTAAAGGAGGCAAAATACTCAAGAAGAGAACAATCATAAGTCTTGATTCTTCTGTTGTCTGCCACATTAATACAAGTATTGTGTTACTAACCACCACAGCTATTGAACCAGCATTTCCATTGATGCTCTGCAGGGCTTGACTCCAATCTATTTTTGGGGGGTTTCTTGGGAGCATAGATTTTTCGTTGACCTTCACAGCAATGACTGCTCGAGAAAACCAAATAAAACAGCAACCGGTTTCTAAATGAGCCCGCATACAGATAAAGAGTGAGTGTGAAACAGCTGGCTGCAAGGAGACATCCTGGCTGCCTGCATGTGCTGCTCTCCACCAGAGGCTACACACTCTGCTTGGTCAGGGCATCTGCTCTTACAAGGCTTTATTTTTGTTTCAATCCTTCTACTGCATTGGTGCTTCAAGAAAAAGATAAACAGATAGTGAGTGATTGGAAGTAGCACAGAAGATCACTTCAAAGACCAGAGAGTGGAAAACACTTCAGCTTTCTATTTCATGGCTCCACTGATCTGTTAATGTCACACACCAAAAAGCTGAAAAGACTATTGATTGGACATGATGCCTAAAGGGCTTCACTGTCCTTTTCCAGACATCTTTAAGGTCTTAGATGTCTCATAACAAGCAGGGTTTGACATGGAGCCAGCGTGGGACAGAGAATGAGACATTCACTTTTATGGTTTTAAGTCAAAACACTTTATCCAGGTTTGAAGCGTTTATAGCAGTCCTGTTGAGTTTGATGGCGATGCTGTGCCCCTGAAGCGATCCTGACACACATTGAAAAAAATACCTTCACAGACCGTCTCTGAGCACGCAGACCCTCCGGCACAGCCTCAGATACAAAAGCCATTTGAATGAGCACATACCCATAGAGAGAAACATCCCAGAAATCACACAGATCTAAATGCAAATGCAAGAGGAGGCTGCAGAGGTGGAATAGCAAGGATCAGAGCTGGGCATCAGAGTGTGCAGAGAGAATGAATGTCAAAGCTGTTTATGGAAGCTGTAGGAGATAAAGTAGTTATGTTCATATATGATTGGAAGGAATAATAATCAGTGTCGTGAAAGAATTACACATCACATTTCAACATCTTGATTCATCTTAGAAACAGTGGCATGACAAAAAAAAAATCTAGGTCAAGGCCGGACCCTGTTTATAATAAGAGGACTGCGCCTCTTGACTTAAATAGTAAAGCCTAGGGGGAGTGGTCTCAACCTGCAGTCTTCCTGATGGCTACTAGGGGAAGACAAAAAATCCATTATAAGCAACAATGTGATATTGAACCCTCTCTTATGTTGATGACGTATTAACGTAGACTGTATAAAAAGATGGGTGTCATGACATGTCCCCAAAAGTGAAGCCAAAACATTCGGAGCTCCCCCTACTGTTTGGCTGCAGTATAGGTCTTAAACCCTGCATTCTCTGTGTTAACAGATGGTCCATATGTCAAACTTTATAAACAAAATACATATCGAAGAGTTAAGAGTAATGCAAATGAAAACATGTATGAACATGTGAGTTTGAAACAGTATTTTTCAGGCCAAAAAAGCAGGGTTATGCTGATTAAAAAATATACAATATGAATAAATGTAACATTTAACACACATTTCAAAATGACCCAAAAATGCTGTCTATATTGACAAATAAAAAGCTTGTATATTTGACTTTAATATTAATGAAATGCATGTAATATGAGTATATCAATGTATTTTGGTGCAGGATGAGTCCAAGAGAGAATGTGCAACTAGCTTGTTAGCTTTAACTTAGGAAAAGTTAATCAATAGGGTATAGAGCAAACAGATAAGCAGGTAGTCCATTAGGGTTAGGGGTTAGGGTTAGGGGTTTAATTGGTCTAAATGAAATGATTGGAGGGCTGCATGGTGCAGTGGTCGGCGCTGTCACCTCAAAGCAAGTCACTCACTGGACGGGGGCACTTTCTGTGTGGAGTTATAAAGTTCTCTCCGGATACTTGGATGTCCTGCTACAGTTAAAAGACATGCTAGTTAGGTTATTTGGTTGGACTCCAAATTGCCTTAGATGTGAGTGAGAGTGTGAATTATTTTCTGTCTCCATATACCAGTCCATGGTGTACACCCCCCACTCTCACCCAATGACAGCTGGGATTGGCTCAAGCACTCTGCAACCTCGAACGGAAATAATTAGACAAACCAAAGACATTAGATATTTATATTTTTTGTTGTTGGGTTGTGAAGTAAATATTGTACAGCTAAATAAATGCTAGAACAACTTCTTGCAACACCAACTGAAAGGTAATGTACCTTGTTGCCACATTTTCCTTAAAAGCAGCCCAGTGACACTTCTATTGATTCATGTTTGCTGCTGTCCTTTTAGGAGAGTCAATAAGACTCTTAGCTTAACACAGCAGCTACACACAAAACAAGTTATTCTAGAAGGTGCACAGTTACTTGTTTACAGCCTATAAAATGTGAATACTGTAACCCTCAGTTTGATTATAGACCTCATAACCAGGTGAAATTATTTCTGTGTCACAGTCTCAGCTGAAAAACAGACAATGAACAGGATAAAGCAGCAGTATATGTTTTTTTCTTATGATAAGAAGCCTTGCATGTTTAACAGAAGTACACTTATTTTAATGAAATGTATATTTTCTAATTCTCCAAGAAAGTTATCTGATCATTTCAGTCCATCTGTGTTTGTTTCCTCTGTCCATGATCAACATATTTCAAAAGCTAAGGGCTGATTTGGCATGAGAGCTGTTGTGTACGTTCACACTCCCACCAGGAATCCCCAGCACCAGGCCACACTTTGTATTACTCTTATAAAACGAATATTTCAGAATAGGGTTTCCTTTGAAAGTAGAAGCTAACTGAGAGGGCTATGAGGCCGAAGTGAAGGTCTGCACTTTGTTCCTCTCTGGTCTGACAATGGCTGACTGTCTGGTGGCAACCAAAGACATTTAAATTGTGACAAGACCTTGAAGATTTCTGTGGCATTAAGAGGCTTTCAGTCAGAGCAAAAATAATTATTCACTCCTGGTCCTTGACATAAAGGAGGAAATTTGGTTTTAAGTTGCATAAAGGGGATACAGAGTGGTTCTAATGGCTTTACAACGTCAGAAAAGAAAATGTATTCAAGCATCAGTTTTAATATCAGTTAGCATATGTTGAGGGTAGGAGTTTAAAGGGACATACTTCAAACACTCCTTTCAAATTAACAGCATGGTTTAGAGACAACTCAAGAGGAAGTGTGGGTAAATGTTTGTGCATTTAAGGACAGAGTTTAAGGGTGTGTGATGAGTAGTTGTTACGGGGAATGATTAAAAACATTAATCTTACAAGTGCTTATAACAACAGCTGCAGAATGAAGAAGTCTTAATGCACTCTTCAGCTGTCGATGAAGTCCCTATAAATAACATTTTGATAGTTGTAATAGCAGAAGATTGCAGAGTGCAGAGTGAAGATTGCTTGACAGAGTATGGTAAATGTGTTTTTTTAACAATCACATAATCCTGTAGAAATGTTAGTCATGGATGTATCTGAAAAAAACTGATTGTATGTCGAACAGTGACAACTTTACAGCTCTGTACATTTCGTAAGTGCTCTCGCTTTACTGCTGATACAAATGCTGCGTACGCAACGCCCCTAGATTATAGTCATATCAGAAGGCAGATGACATCACTTCTGCTGTGCTATGCATACGCGCTGTTTGAATCACTTCCTCTGACACCTACCCCCCCAGCAGCAGTTTCAACCATTAAAGATATAAATAATCAGTCTTGGGAATATTTGATCATGCCTATAAACCCCTCTATTTCAGCCCTGCTCACAACAGGCTGTTTCTGTGTCTGTACCTTTAAATGCAAATGAGCTGTATTTGACCACGACCCCTCTAGCAGGACTTGGGTGGCTCAGGCTTTCTTGCTCCATGTCCGATTGTTTACAGTGAGAAGGCAGACTCAGCGGGCAGAACAAACACCTAGCTGTGGGAGTGTCACCCACTTATGGGAGGGGTTACTGCCCTTTGTGATGTCATGAAATGGAAATCTCCAAACGGACTGTGGGAGCACACATTTTTTTGAAAAGTGGAGCAGGCAAAAGACGGAGAAAATTGACTTTTCTCATAAGAACATAATGAGTGTTAGCAAAACATGATTAAGTGTATTTAGCATGATATTTGACCTTTAAGAGACATCTATACTAATGTCAGTCTGTTTCATATCCAGCTAAGAACTCTTCACAGGAGAAAAAAACTCCTCACAGGAGAAAGCTGAACCATGACACGTTGAAAACTTTAGATTGTAGTAATAATTAAGATTTTGTGTCACAGCAAAACAAAGTCTGATATTAAAATGCATCTTTGATCAGTATTTAACATATATTGGTCATAAAATCCCATTGTTTAATTATGTTAACATTACATTAATAAAGATTGAATAACGATTGCAGTTAACACCTTTTTATTTTCTATTAGATCAAAATTTAACACACTTAAAATCACGAGTATTGAAAGTCAGAAATCCCTCCCTTAATAAGTGAGCGGCGTAGTGAAGCGTACCTGCAGCCTCTCATTCATTCTCTCATTAATTTTCTTTGCCCATCTGTTCCTCTCCATGGAGGAGTAGGAAGGGGGGGGGGGGGCTGGAGCACGTCCCAGCATGCACTGAGTGGGATCATGATTAAATCAGTTAAAGAAGAAGGAGAAATACTCAACACAATATTATCTGGCAGCAACTGAAGTCTTTTTTGTACATTTCAATTAATTCCTGTTTAACAAACTCATCATCAGATCAAACACAATGTTGTTCTGTTTCAGTGATTCAAAGCGAATGTAGCTCTATTCTCTGTGGATCTCGATATACTTTCTGTACAGCAGGGCAATGAAAACTTCATTGCTCAAGTAAATTGAGTGTAAATGCTCAAGTAAAGTGAAACAGTTGACTTCATTCCACTCAACAGTGCAGCATCAGTAAGTCTCTTAATAAAACATATCATATCCAGACTGAGACGCTCTATTCCCGCATGTCATTCGCTCTCTCCCTGATTTCTGACTCTATCCACTGTCCTATCTCTAAATAAAGGCATAAAGACCCCAAAAATAAAGTTTCACTACAAAAATATTTTACAGATTTCCGCTCTTAAGCTCTTAAGAAGTATTCAAAGGTACTTAGTTATTTTTTTTTGCCTCACTGTATTTTTACACATAATATATTTCCTGTTGCAATCCTTCTATACTTCTTTATGAAAGTGGTCAAATTCACCAGAGTCATAAACTATACGAAGGAGCACACCAATATATTATACAAATATCAGTTTGTCAACTATTTAAAAATCACTTCTGAGCTTGTTCATAAAATTCAAATTAGCAATCAAGTATATCAGTAAAAACCTGATAACTTTCCACTCATCTGCAATTATCCAATCAGGTGAACAGATTAATACCTGGATGACATCTTCAGGCTTAAAATATGACTCAAGGAATTTAAATACAATTAAGCACCTGTGATATTGTTACTGATTGCTAAGGGATGTGGGGACCAACAATTAAAGTAAAACCCAGAATGAAAAATGGAGACCAGGAGGTTTAACCAAGTAACATAACAGATAACAATATCAGAGAAAGTGCTTCCTTTAAAGGTCCCATATTCTGCTTTTTCTGGTTTTATATGCCCTTAGTGTGTTTTCCAAGTGTCCTGTGCATGTTTAGGCACATCTATGTGCAAAAATTAAAAGTCCGCGGAAACGTGGCTTCTCCTACGTCCTCCTGTTAGCTGTAGCATTAGCTGCATGTAACGCTCGGTTCTAGCCCCCCTCGATAAAAATGTGTCAGTGCAGCGTCATTGTCAGTGTGAGATCACTTATCTAAGTCCATTGGCTCATTGTGGCAAACCCAGCAGCTCATGTTGAAATTTCCGAGACGCGTGATGAGCAACTGACCAATAACGACAGAGCGGATCGGCAGACCAATCAGAGCAGACTTGGTCCACGTGGGGTCTAACAGTGTGGGCTCAACAGAGCGTAGCTGACGGACTCTGAGCGTAGAGGGAGCAAGGAGGAGCAGTACATGAAAACAGACACTTTTTTTAATCTATTGTGAACGTACAAAAGTAGGTACATAGATTAAATATACGAACCCCAAAAAGGGCATAATATGGGCTCTTGAATGAATAACCTAAAGAAAACACAGAAGCAGATGGTTTCTCGAAGAAGCTTGAATGATTAAATTAAAAAACACTAATAAACTAAGTTCTTAGTCCAAGCATCATTCCTTCCACTGGAGGAGAAAAGGAAGGCCACGTTTCCAGCATACCGGTCCTGGACATATATGATATGAACCCCACAAAACACTGGCCACACTACCTGTATCCCTCCTGCTCCTGCTGCAGGACCTGATTATAAACTACAGTCCAATTAACCATCCTTTGCCAGAGAGATGGGCTGAGCACCAATCTGTAGAGCGCAGGAGAAAAGAGAGGGAGGGTAGAGACCACAGGACAACAACACAAACACACCACAGCCCATAACAGATGTATGTTACCTATCTAAATTACTGACTCACAAACTGGCTCTTACTGACTCTTCTTTCTCATGACTATACTTTTTTTTAATTTCCTGCTTTCTGTGAAAAAATCACTTTCTCTGTTGTTCAACGGCATACAGCCACTTTGGGAAAAAAGATCCAAAGCTCTGTTCAACCACTGCTGAATAGACCTCCCGTAAATTCTTGTGACACTGGGTTTATGCCCTGAAATAGGAGGTAGATGTTTTTAAATTGATGCTGCTCTTTTGTCCATTCAGTGGCAGAACAACATCATTTTAAAAAGTTCCACATCAATGACCTTCATTCGACCCTATACACCATTGTTTCCCATTGACCTGGGGTGACGACTCTGTCTGGTCTGAGGTTGTCAAAACAAGATTTGCACATAATCACTAAATGATGAGAACACACCTACTGGAATAGGTCTTTAGATAAAACTCTAAAAAAACAAATCCTCAATTAGAATTTGAGACTACTCTTGTAAATCCTCACAATTTTTGTTTGAGGGTTCAGGGGGGGCTCAGTTGTTTTTTGATACAAGGAAAAGGAAGGAAAAAGGTTGGACACCACCGCCATACACCAGGATTCGATCTTAGGGACTCAAGTGGTGATGATAGAAATCTCCTGTTGAGAATGTAAGCAGCAGGAGTTGTGATGTAGCGAAAATGATCAAAGACTTTTGTTACTGTCTGGGGATATTTGTTCTTTAGACCCCTGTGAGGATCTGCTCCTCAGGCCGCTCTGTGTGTCAGACAGGGCAGAGGACACAGTGAGATCCTGCAGGATGGGATCAGAACGGTCAAGCTGAAAGAAAAGGGCTCAAAAAAGTATAAAAGATCTATAAAGCTGAAACTTTATTCTTCTCTCACTCTCTATCTGGTATTCAGTGGGGAAAGACTCTTTTCATTTGTCACTCAAGTGATGAAAGTTCAACCAGCGATCGCTTCACAACCTTGAACAAAATAAATCAGTTTTATTCAATATATCTTCACTCGAGCTGAAAAATGTCTCGGAACCAGTTCTAATGCAAAGAAAGTGAAATATTCAGAATACTCCTCCAAGGGGTTTTATAGACTTCAGTCAGAATTAATGTTTTATTAAGGTAGATTTATATGCAGCACAGTCTTTACCACTAGCATCTACAATTCTAACATTCATTTAGCAGACTCTCTTGTCCAAAGCGACGTACATCAGAAAGTAAGTACAACACAAGCAAGGATCTAGAGAGGAAACAAACAGCCTTAATTGTGATTGGACACCCAGGTGATGAAAAGCAGTGCACAGAGGCAAAGTAAAAAAAAAAGAAAAAAGTAAAGTTAATATGTCATTATCAACATCTACAGCTGGGAGTTCTAATTAACATCAAACCCATCCTAAATATAATCATTATCAAACTAAACCATGATCATGTCTAAAGCATGTCTCTAAATAACATCCCTCAGGGATTAATAAAGTATTTCAAAATCAAAAAAATCATAATCAATATCATTAAGTGTTCATGAAAGAGCTGGATCTTTAGCCTTTTCTTAAAGATGCAAAGGGACTGACTCTTCAGATGGAATGGAGTTTGGTAGTTTGTTCTACCACCGGGGGGCGACAGAGGAGAATAGTCCAGGTAGAGATAAGGGCCCTGTTGTGAAGGTTAGACGCATTTCATTGGCAAAGCGTGGCCGGGAGGGAGTGTAGACCTGGATTATAGAGTTAAGGAGGAGACGTTTTTGTTGCGGTTTTGTAAGCGAGCAGCAGAGTTTTAAATTTGATGTGAGCAGTAACTGGGAGCCAGTGTAAGGAGATGAACAGCGGAGTGATGTGCTCTTTTAGGAAGGTTGAAGACCAGTCGTGCTGCTGCATTTTGTATCATCTTCAGGGGTTTGATAGTGCATGTAGGAAGACCTGCCAGTAGAGAGTTGCAATAGTCATTGTGATATCACAAGAGCCTGTACCAGGAACTGTGTAGCATCCTCTGACAGGTAAGGTCTGATCTTCCTGATGTTGTACAGGGCAAATCAACATGACCGGGCGATCGAGGCTACTTGAACCTTAAAAGTTAGCTGGTCATCAATCATGACACCCAGGTTCCAAGCAGACTTTGGTGGTATGAGTTTGGTTGTACCAAGCTGGATATTGATATGTGGTTATGTAGTCTTTGAGAGGTTGAGTTGGGGGTGGGGTTCATTCATCCATTACGGATATCAGCAATGCATGGCAAAATTCTTACTGACACTGTAATGTTGGTTAACTGACGTCGGTTGACTGTCGTTGGTTGGACAGGAAGAGCTGGGTATCATCAGCATAGCAATGGTATGAGAAGCCATGATAGCGGATTATTGCACCAAGTAAGGTGGTGTAAAGGGAGAAGAGAAGGGGAGCGAGCACTGACCCTTGAGGCATCCCTGTGGATACATTGTGCGCTTTGAACACTTCTCCCTTCCAAGACACTGTATAAAGATCTCCCTGAAATGTAGGACATGAAATAGCAGAGGGCTGATCCTGAGATGCCAAGGTCAGAGAGCATGGGTAGGAGGATTTGACGGTTAACTGCGTCAAGGACTGACTAGCAGCTTTAGCCAAACGTAACAATTCTGTTACTGACAGTAGTGCAGTCTCAGTAGAGGGGCCTAAATCATGGGTCAAACAAATTGTTTCTGGCCTTTCGCATCAAAGTCAGAATGTTAGACTTTGAATTTAATCGAGCATGAACAGATAATTCATCACTCGCAGAGTTCCTTGATTTTCCCGTGTATACCACATACTGTGACAGCTCTCATTTGAAAACAGTTGTACTTTTTTTGATATTTTGAAGCAGAAGCACAGGTTGAACAGAGTCACAGATCGATAACAGACTCCAAAATCAAAATTACTTTTCAATAACCAGCAGGCAACAAAACAAACAGAGGAGGAATCATTCTCTCAGGCTTTGAAGCTGTGACAAATAGTCTTTCTCTTTATCGCCAGTCTCTGACTTCTGTAGAAAATTGAAGAGAAGAGCAGGAGGGGAGACGAATAATTTATTGAAGTCTCTCCACAATGACAACAAAGGACGACATGTACCAGCTCTGAAATAACCCTTTATCCAGTGTCATTCAACGATTACCTTTTTAAGGATTCCTCACAGTAATTATTAATGCTGCATCTTCTTTCAACCTGTTTCCACAAAAAGAGAAAAGAGAGAGACAAAAGAGTTACATAATGAAATCATTTAATTAATTATACCCTTGGAAGTAATACCGGAATGTAAGAACAAACTCATTATTTCACACTGCTCATTGTGAGTGTTTCTGCAGGGAATCCCTTTCTTAAAGCTTGTCATTGTTAGAAAAGGAACTGTGTTCATAAATACAGTAATATTATTGGATGGATCCATGCCAAATCTGGCTCTTCTCCTAAGAGTAAACAAGTACAAGATAAATGTCCTGATTGTGGTGCTATCAGAAAGAAAATATATTTATATAATATATAAAAACAATTGCTCCTTTCTTCCATCTTTAGAAATTTGTATAACACAGAAAACTGCCTTTAAATCTGTGACATGACTTCAGATGTGCTTAAACAACAAACACACCTGTGCATTTTTATACAGGAGAGTAATGTTTACATGAAACAAAAAGGTACCTAAATTTACTAGAAATAATCTTCTGTGGACCACAAATGTGTTTCAGGCAGGACAGTAGCAGCTGCTGCAGAGTTTGTTTTTTCTCTAATATTTATTTTGGGGCTTTTTAACAGTTGTATTTAGATAGGACAGTGGATGGAGTCAGAGATTAGGGACAGGGAGAGTGGGGAGGGAAGGGAGCCACAGATTGGATTTGAACCCAGGCTGCCCGCTTTGAGGACTACGGCCTCTGTATAGGCCGTGCACCCTAACCACTCGGCCACCAGCGCCCCAACTGCTGCAGAGTTAATGCTTTCAAGACTGCAAGCTGGACTTGATTCATGCATATTAATATACTGCTGTGTCCAGGTTAATTAATAATTCTACAAACATATTCCAGATTTACATTTTCATGGTATATATATATATATATATATATATATAAATAATGTGCAGTCAGTGATGGGTAGATGCTGAGTGGAGGAATAAAATCAGATAAATAAATATGTGCTAATGAGGGGATTAAAACATAATGACTGCTCATTTTTCACGAGACCATCTGGAATTCACCCACAAATCCCTGAGAGCTCCCTTTCCCCCACTTTTAGAGGAAACACTTAAAGTATCCACTTTCTAAAGATTTATTGTGGCCCTAATTATGGACCAAGTGCTCCACTTTTAATCTTCTGTGCCGTCTCTTTATCCATACTCTCTCAGCTCTCATTCAGGACATCCGCCTCCCCTTACTCCTCATCATTTTATTGACAGCTCTGTTTGCCCATCCTTCACAGCAGCTATCAAAAAAGCAGCTGTGCTCTATATTTTCCTCTGCTGCCTCAGCGGGGGGGTGAACTGATGACCAGGATCACAGGGAGAGGATTTGAGACAGCTGGGTTATAAAACCTACTGAGTCTATAAGCCTGTAAAATGTATGAAATTGTTATCTTGAGACTGAATGGGGGGGATTGTCTGAAGTTCTTTCTGTGCTGAAGTCTCTCACAGGGCTCTCTGTTGACCTCTTCGCTGCTGATCAATGGGGATTGAGACTAATATGGAAAAAGCTATTACTGTAGCTCAGAGAGCGAGAAATGGGGAGTAGAATACAAACAGGTAAAAGAAGGAGATAAAAGCCCAAATCCACTTTGTGCTCAACAAAACAAAAAAAAAAAAATGCAACGAAAGGAGAACTTCCTGGACCACAAACATGTGAGTTTGAGGTACTTTTATCATTATAAATGTGAAAAATTCCCTTCGTTGATTTGCACTTTAAAAAGGGTCTTGGTGTTCCTTTAGATTTCTTTGACCTCCTCACAGTCAGAAATAGGAGTTTGTTTTCCAGGTCTACATGATCATGCTTCAAAACATCTGTCTAAGTTCATCAAAAACAAAGAGGAGGACCCACATGCAGATAAGAAAACTTATCTAACTGACAAAAAAGTCCAAACAAAATCCACAAACTGTAAATCACAGGGAGGCACAGGGAAATCCCCATGAACACATGAACACGGGTAAGAGGACGTATGAACTGACAACAAGAGGGAAGGAACACATTGGTGAGACTAACGACACATGTGAAGACAATCAGGGCAATCAGAATGGAGGGAATCCAGACAACGGAAGGAAGTAAGACAAGAAACACTGATGTCAAGAACTACAAAATAAAATAGGAAACACTGAAGACTAAAAGATAACTCAAGAATGTAACAGTAACAATAAACACAGGACATAGAGAAACACAAGGATAAGAAATTACAAAATAAAACAGGAAACACTAAAGACTATATTTGGAAATTAAGCAATAAAAATACACACAAAGGAAACAACAGCACTAGCTTAGAGAACGACCAAATAAGATAGGAAAGGACAAAGAAACAAGGAATACTCTAACAAAACGAGAGCAAACCATGACAAGATAGGCATTTTAATTGTTTAAAAGAGAGGGCATTTCAATTTATATTTTGATTTGAAGTGAACATTTATTGCTTTATTTGCCAAGCGCTATAGTAAAAAAGAATACTTGCAAAATATCTCTGAATTGTTTCTTTCTAGCAGTAGAGATAAGAGCCAGAAAATAAAAAGTGTTTTCCTGCATGATTCAGCCAAAAGCCTGAAGAAACCATGTCCCGGTTTATGTTATCATAAATGAGATTGTTTTATATGATGGTTAAAGCCAGGAGGGCAAAGAGAAGGAGGCAGGCAGAGGCTTTGGTATGTTTGATGGACATGGGATAAAAGGGAATGAAAACTGACTCGGAGGCACAACTCTAGTGCGCAAAGTATCAGTGGATGAAAGAAAAACACACTGAACACAAGTATACCGAGTCCACTTCATATTGTTGTTGTTGTCTGCTCCAGAGGGGGTGAAAAACAGACTTCTGTTTGCTATAAACATGCACAGTGTTACAGCAGCCTGTCAAACACTCTTTTGTCTTTTAAGCCACAGTTAGCCGGGGTGCAGAAAATAAAAAGTGTTGAAAGGTGCAGAAGGACAAGATGGACGTGTCAACAGATCTCAGATTTTAGAAGAGCTGTAGCTCTCTAATTGATTGACAGGTTTTCTGATACAGAGAGCAGAGTGACAAGTCTGAGAAGTCCTCTGAAGCTGTTCAAGTAGAGAATAAGATCAGGAGTTTTGATAAACAGAAGGCAACGATAAGACAAGAAAAGAAGAAAATAGTAGTTTCTGATCTATCAGCCCATATCTTTAGTGAAGCTGGTGCATCTTTGCTGATCTTCTCCTGTACATGATTAAGATTTTTTTTAAACAAAAATCTCCTCCTGTTTTCTTTGAAGAATATCACTGTGAACCTTTTGTGTGGAAAATGAAATGTAGAAGAGGTTGTCAGTACAGCGTGCTCTTCATCACTTTGTCTGACACCGACTCCACGGCAGCCGTTTCAGGCTTTCTAAACAATGATGTCGAAAAGTAGTCAGTGTTCCTCCCGGTGGTCTCATTTTCTTCTGAAGCCCATAAAGAGACTTTAAAGTTCATTTACGTCTGTTTCAGAGCCAGTTCAAATGAAGTCAGATCATCAGATTGACACTGATGGACTTCCTCTCATTTTTAATGATCTCCTTATGAACATCAGTTTGAACTAATGACAATGTCTTAAAAGTCTCAGGCATGCAAAAACAAAACAAATTGATACATGGTCATTGTCAGATAATTATAATCTGTGAATATAGACTTTTTTTACTTTATTAATCCCTGAGGGAAATTTTGGTTTACACTCTGTTATTTAGAGACATGCTTCTCACACACATAGGAATGAAATACACATGTGCACAAACAAACAGGACCTGTGGACATGTTTTAGTGGAGAGATGTCATAGAGGGGCTGCTACACAGGGAGCATACCAGACATTGGGGGCTCTGTGCAGCGCTCTGGAAGGGATCTGGCACCTCTCCAGCAACCAGACCAACGTCCACATTGTGGTCTGCATTGGGACATGAACCGAGCCCCTCCCAGATCTTCTTGATAAATTCTCTAAATCTTAATTTCCTGCTTATATGTTAGCCTATATCAGTTTGTAGAGGAGATAACAAGGAATAAGATATCTACTGTACTTCACTGTTCTGCAATAGCAGAGAAAGCTGTACATGTGTTGAATTTCATTAACTGCAATGCCAGCTATGTTTTTGGAAAATGGTCAAATCATCAATGCTGTAGTTTTTTATTCAATAATTAA
>NC_083619.1:7663552-7804697 GCF_963584025.1 Labrus mixtus
GACGAGCCCCTTTTGCTCTCAAAGAGTCCGTCCTCACTGTAGCCATAGATCTGTTCCTGACGACCTCACCAGAGAAGACAACAAATTTAGGAGAGTTGTTTTAGGGGTCAGCTTATTGCATACGAAACATTTTGAACTCGATGCCAGTAAGCGGGGCCGGCTTGTGGCATAGGTAGTATAGACAAATGCTAGGTGCACTGCCCATCCATAGGGGGCGCCCTAGCACCCGAAATGAGTGAGGAAGAAAAGTTGAAGATAACAAGAGGAAACAGAAGGAAAATATGTTTAACTTTCACTTAATCCTGTTTTATCTACTGTAATTGTCATGCTATTATTCTGTAATATAAAAAAAGAAGCCAAGAAAACACAACTACATCACCTATTTAAAAAGGCTCTATTTTCTTGCACCCTGCTCAACCTGACGCATCACAATCCCGCTGCTTGTTACCTGCTCTTTGTGGGGGAGGAGGGCAGACGAGTTATCAGAAGTATCGAACCGATAAATATCAGGTTTAAATAAAGGAAGAGCTGTAAAACATAAAGCTGTATACCAGTTTTCTTTAAGTAACTAAAAACAATGAAGTTTCTAAGTTTCAACATTTGATAAGTTGTCTCTGTGTTGCTTTTAAACAAATATAGGGTTTTAATAGTTTTATATTTTACAGTGTCCCAACTTTTTTTTGGAAATGGGATCGTATATCAGCTAGATTTATTTTCTTACTTGTCCCTCTGGGCGTCTATAGATTATGATATGTACTTCTCTGAATAATAAAAGTGTGTGGGTGTCTTTATTTCCCGTTACCTTATTCTTTAAGATGGTTCTTGTCATTACAAGTCTTGACATATTCTGAGCCAAACCAGTTCTGTTGCTCTCTATACTGAGCGGATATTGTTTATTTGGCAGGGGTCTAGTTCTGCATAGAAATGTTCTGTGTGATGACAGGGGGATTGTTAATGGTCAGTTTGAGTGTCTGTTGGTATTCAGTGAGTGGGCAGTTGACCAAACTCTCGCTCTGCCTTTTCTGCAGCCCTCAGCTGTTAACATTTCTCCCTGATCTATGCGGGACAATAAGAGGCACAGCAGATGAGAATGAATCCCCATGAACATTTCACTGAAGGCAATAACATCCCCCTCAAACTTATTATTCGGCTCACTTCATTGAACAATTAACCAATCTGACACAAAGGGCTAATGAACATACTTAACTCTCTGTCTGCGTCTTCGGCGTCTGCGATTGTGAGCCTGTAATTATTATCATGTTCTCTTTTTCCTTTGTGTCTAATGATCGCCTGTGTGTAAATAGAGTCTGTCACCTTCAAACACACACACACGCACACACACACACACACACACACACACACACACACACACACACACACACACACACACACACATCTGCAGACATGTCTCCTGGGTCCCGAGCCGCCAGAGCAACATTACCACAGATATGATCACCATGCTCGGAGCGGTCGACCAGCTCAGCTCCCAGGAAACCGTGCAGAGGAGATAAATAAAAACCAAGGCCCAGACACTATCTCCTGCCCTCACATTTAAGAAATATTCTTTTGGCCACGTGTGTCTGTGTGTTCTCTGGGAATAAAGAAGCAGCAGGACAGCTAAACAAATAATCCATCCTGTGGGGGGCTAATGCAGTCTCACTTAGGCCAAGTCGCTGTGCTGCCTTATGTGGCCTTACTGGTCCGGGTTATGTCATGTCGCCTGGATTCCCTCGGGTAAAAAAATCTCTTTACCTCAGCTCATTTTGCACACAAAGGCGACTGCAGAGATGCTTTCTGATAGGGCAGCTCGCTACAATAGAGCTGCAGCCAGAAAAGACATCAGTGAATGCAGGAATTGAAAAGAAAAGCTGCAAGGAGAAGAGTTTCTTCTTCTTTTTGGATTTAAGAGCAGTGTGCATATTCTAATTGTGCAGGGACATAATTGTTTTCTTTACCACCAAATCCTCACACACGGCGGCTGAATGGCGTGCGGTGGTATGTAAATGTGGATAAGAGGGAGCATTGGGCTGCATGCTTAGCAGTGTCTTTGAATGATTACTGTCTGGTATTAGGCAAATTCTCGATGCTTATGGGAGCATGATAAGGGATTATGTCGCCTCCAGTAACACCATGTCACCAGACAGCAGGACAAGAAACAATTCCAATAAAGATTTCTGACTAATAGTTTCCCCCCTAACCTTCCTCTCCGGGGGCTTGTCCAGTTTTTTTGACTGGGTGTCACCGGAAAACAGAGGATTGCTCTCTCCGGGTGGGGAGTGAGTCCTTGCCCCAAATGGAGGACTATAATTATCTCGGGGTCTTGTTCATGGTGAGGGTAGGAGGGACTGTGAAATTGACAGGCGGATTGGCTCGGCGTCAGCAGTAATGCAGGCGTTGTGCCGGACCGTTGTGGTGAAGAGGGAGCTGAGCCTGGAGGCAAAAGCTCTAGATTTACCGGTCGATCTTCGTTCCAACCCTCATCTAGGGTCATGAGCTATGGGTAGTGACCGAAAGAATAAGATCGCGGACACAATCTGCCAAAATGAATTTCCTCTGGAGGGTGGCTGGGCTCAGCCTTAGAGATAGGGTGAGGGAGCTCTTGGGGAGGCCGCTACTCCTTCGCATCAAAAGGAGCCAGTTAAAGTGGTTTGTGCATCTGATCAGGACGCCTCCTGGACGCCTCCCTTTGGAGGTTTTCTGGTCACGCCCACGGGAGGAGACCCCCGTGTAGACCCAGATTTCACTGGAGGGATCATATATCCTGTCTAGCCTGTGAACGCCTTGGAATCTCCCAGGAGGAGCTTCAAATCGTTGATGGGGAGAGGGACCTCGTATAAGCAGAAAAAAATTAATGGGTATCATCTTAGGCACTACACATGCAGGGACGGAATTTCATATGTCCAAATAGCATTTATTTTCCATTTCTGTCTCCACTAATCATTTCAATCTTTACAATGATGTATCATAAACATGTAACATTTTTGTCCATGCATTTTTTAAAGCTACTTTGGGAGACTTTAGTTTTGTGTTGATCTTAACAACCCTTGTGGCAAAGCAGTAGGCATTTGACTTATTGTTGTATCTCTAATTGTTGTAACCTTTTTTATCCCTAATGATCTTATTTTATTCCAAGTCATGGAGATTCATAAGTATTCATTTATTTCTGTTTCATTACCAATCCTCACAGGACCTTTGATTAAAAAGATAGCACTTTAACTTGCAACAAATAGATCTTTCATACAAAGCTTGATTCTCTAAGGACACAAATAGCAGACGTGTCTCGAAAAGTCAACAAAGTAACAGTAGAAAATGTGCTACGTTTAGATAGCCACACAAGCTATTAGCTGCCTGTTTCAACACAACTCACTAAAGTCCCTCCTCTGACCAAGTTGTCAGCCAATCATAGAGGATTCTGGCCTGAATTAAAGCATAAGCACTCCTAGAGCAGTATGGGAGGTAGAGCTCTAAACAATCAATCAGGCCCCTTTCTCTTTCAGAATCATCTTCCAGTCAGGGTATAGGAGGAGCTCAAAACTTTTCTTTTTGATCATGATTTTAGTGAGGGCTGGCTCAGGCTTGGACCAGTCCTTAGTGATGCGGCTATAAGCTTAGACTGGGGACCTGACACAACCACTCCGTCTCACTTAGGTCCCATTGATGTATCTGGGTGAGTATATTTTCCAGAGTTTTTATCCTCCCTTGTATTGCGAGTGGCACTTCTTGCCAATCAGATATGAAGGGGCCAATGCCATCCCTGGACACGCCCCTGTCCCTCCCACTGTGTACTAATGTGCCAACCCAAAATTATACGGCTCCAAACCCCTCCCACATGTTGGACTACCGTTCACAAGTTAGCAATCAACATGCTGTCCCTTTAATTATCCAACTGCTCCCTCCATCCCACTGCCTCTTAAAGTGTAAATACCTCTAGTGTAATTTACCCCCAGGTTTCCTTTCACTAATTACCCCCCCTATCCTCCCCCACCTTGAAGGAACCAGCTCCTGCTCCAGGTCTCCCCCTGCTACACTATGGATTCCCTGTCGACTTGCTATGGAGAAGATCGAACTCTAATTAAGATTGTTAATGAAGATTTAATTTTCCACTTCAAATGAGCTGGTGAACTCTTAGAGCGTCCTGAGCGAAACGCACAAGCGAGAAGAAAGAAAGTAAGGGGGGAGACAAGAAGAGGCGAGGGATAACTACGCTGGAATAGGGGAGTAAAAAGTTTCTTAGGAAGTTGTTAGGCGTTTAACTACCTGGCAAGTTGTGGTCGCATCCATAAATTTACACTAGATGCTCCCTACTAATGAAAACATGAAGCTTGGTAAGTGAACCAAAGCTTCAAAATATGACTAGGTGCTATCCAGCATTAGTTTAGTCCTGTTAAGGACTCTGCTGACAAGTTAAAGCATTGTTTACCATCCAATAAGACTATCAAATATAGTTGGCAAGGTATCAATCATAAATAGGCAACATCTGGTTATATTCTTAAAATAAATCTTGATGAATAGATTAGAACATTTTAGTCTTAAAAGAATCATTAACACACAGGTAACATTATGAAACCAGAGGAAGTTAAGACATGTAACTAATACATGAATGCTACAAGAAAAAAAACTGAATTAACCAGAATTGGTTTCCTGAAATAGTCATGATCATGATCGTATCCATGGAAACCGTTTACTGTATAAAGACCCTTTTTGTATCAGTTTGATTCAGACGCTATATTTAATGACTATATTGTCAGTTTTCTTTTCGCGTATGATTGAGCTGTCAATCAGGACATTACATCTGCTTGTCTTTGCATCTAACAATTATTAATCAAAAACAAAACAAGTTCTCAGACAAATGGATCTCTGATTGTCATCAGCATGACAATAACTACCCATCATGAAAAATGTTTTCATGTGTATTTTGATTTTATATTTTGACCCTCTCCCTTCTGTTAGCATGGAGGAGGCAGGGTTTATGACCTATTCTGCAGAAGGTCACCTGACTTCAACAGTATATCAAAACAACAGGCTATAGAACAGTGACAATGAAAATCAGCACAGGTGAAACGATAATGTTATAACTTTATGCTTTTGGCCACTTTCCAAGCTGCCTTGAGTACCCAGGTGCTTGTAATTCACCTCATTCTCTCACACTTTGCTGATGTTTGGAAGCTTCCTTTAAAGCTTCTTCAAACTTTAAATGCAAAGATGCACAGGCACAATTTGAGACACACACTGAGCACACACACACACACACACACACTCACGCTGTGCTAAATAGCCAGAGGGATTCTGTGTGTCAGGAAGGTTCAAACAGAATGAGGAATCTCCGTGTAGTTGGACTGTAACACACACACACACACACCCTGATGCCCTGTGATGCAATTCTGCAGCACAGTGTGTATGCAGCTCTCTGGTCCAGTGCTTATTTAGTCACTCCCAGGTGTACTGCTTAAACAGGAGCCCATTTTATCTGCAGCTCTGCCATTATACTATGATCAATTATGCATGCTGTAATTATTGACATCGCCATGACAGCATCTCATTCTCACCTAGGATGCTGCATTGCGGTGTTGACGCTCCAGGTGGACTGATAAACGTACATGTAGGAGTTGTTAATCGATATGAATGTTGTGATGGTTAGAAAGTTGATGCGTTTTATCAGTTGATGGCGGAGGGTGGCAAATCAAAGCTGTTTTGACCTCTGACATCTCTGGATTCAGGGTGTTGCCTCAATTGGCGGGGACAATGTCAGCTCCTAAAACTGCATAATTATAGAAGTGCAAGGACGCACAAAAGATGGAGAGAAATCATTCCTCAGCAGAGTGTAGAATCAGCTCTAACCCAATCACAAATACAGTTTTATGTAATGCAACAGACTTGCATATTAACTGCTAATACGCTTCTCTCTTTCCCAGCTCTCTCCCTCTGTTTCACTCTCTCTCTCCTGACTTGAGGCGGGTATTATCATTGTAATCAAGCGGAGACCCGGCTAACACGATCATTCTCTAAACCATCATGTAGAAATAATCCCCTCCTTCATATTTGATTATTGTAATAAATCTTTTTAACCAGCTATTCAGTCACACAGAAATGGCGTACATCTCCCCGATCCATCATCCGGCCGGAGCAAAGCCTGCAGAATACGGGATGGCTGCGAGGGTTGTCGAAGGGGCCTCGTAGTATTTGGTCGGAGCTGTCAGGTCTGCTCTATTTGCTGCTTCTCTGGAGTTCAAAATGTCCTTTTCTTTTCTTTTTTTGTGGGGGAACAAACAGAGAAGTCTCCCCCTCCGTCTGAACGCGTGATTGCTCTGCAGAACTCTCCGTCTGTCCTCTATTACTGACCTCACATCCCCTCATCGGGCTGGATCAGACCAGACAAGGTGTTCCTTCATCCTGCAGACACACACACACACACACACACACACACACACACACACACACACACACACACACACACACACACACATACACACACACACACACATACACACACACACACACACACATATACACACTCTGGCTGTGCTTTGGAAATTTCAAGGGGCCAATTTGACAAGGCACCACTGCCAACTCACAACAAGACACATGCTCACGAGGTGCACACATATTTGTATGCCCTGCACGAAACATCTTTCAATCGCTGTCTCCTCTGTCTCTCTCTTTGACACACACACATACACGCTCGCTGTCACGCACGCACGCACGCACACATACACAGTAAGCACGCGCAAGAAGCAGCAGCAGCCTGATTACCCAGAAATTCAGAAGACTAGAAAGAAGCAGAGAGCAGGTCTGAGTCATCGCTTTTTGAAATAGTTCCTTTTTTATTCAAATTTACAAAAAGAAAAGTACAACAGAAATAAATACACTTTGTTCAGCACGCAATTGTGAAATTGTATCAACATCGTGCAGGAGCAATGAAGTCCCTTTGGGGGTGCAGAACCAATGGGGTCTACCTGTTTGGGGACTCTAAAGGTAAAAGCAATTACTTTTAACCTTCAGCCTGCATCCTTTGTATTAACATATTTTGATGCAAAAACACCTTCCCCTATCCTCTGATTGTGTCTTCTCCACCCTCAGTATTTAAGGTTTTATTTGTTTTGGGATAGATGACTTGACAAATGGCCCGACAGCACCACTTTCACCTGCCACTGTGGTTTGGTGTATCTAAAGTAGACTAACGACTTAAAGAGCTGTGGTGCGCAGCCGAGACTGCAGACTTTTATTCCATTTAAAACAACTGATTCAACTAATCACGCTTTTGATTGAAACAATTTGCCGGGCTCTGGAGGTGCAATAATCAGCTCCGTCAAGTGGTTTAGTCAGCACAGCTCTCCAGAACTCTGAAATAAGACAAATCAAGAGAATCATCACTTTGATTTTGACCAATCAGCAGGAGCAGAAATTTGATTTAGACGAATCAAAAGAGATGAGACACCTGGAGCCAATCAAGACGCAAGAGTGAACCATGTAATTAGAATGTGAGAGGTCACTTACTGGTATACCAAATATAATTACTTTAGTAATGGCTGCCACGGAACTGGCATAACTTGTGAAAATTAGGAAAGTGTTTTTTTGTGTGTTTGGAGACAGAGGGACTCAGAAAGCTGGCACGTCCTTCTTAAATGCTGAGAAAACATTGCCTGAATGATGAATTGGCAAAGAAACACATTAGTGCTCTTAACAACAACAATCCTTACCCTCATAACAGAATGGGTCCAAGTTCTTTGGCAGTCTTTCTAGGTGTACCAGGGCAATTATCATTCGTGACATTAATTCACTCTGTCCCATATTATGGTTTGACATTTTACTGCAATTAAATGAGGTGTAAAGGATAACACAGGTTTATTTCAGGTCAGCTCTTGTATTTTTAGATCATCGTTTTTTATCAGTTATGATGACATTGTACATTGCTGAGAACAGGGACATGGCAACCTTGCTACAACAATGTCAATTGGGAGAGGAAGACAAAAGCTAGACAACCTCACACAAAATGTTTCTATTTACCCCCAAAGCTAACAGTACACGTGTCATATTAATTGTTTTTTAATGTCATATTATCTCATTAGAGGCGGTAAACAGATTCGGTCTTCAGTAATTCAGAGGTGTTTAGTTATTCAGCGCAAAAAAAAACTAGGAACAAGACTTGCACTTTACATTTGCACTATTAAGTTATAACAGTGACAGCTTCTCTAGCTAGCTAACAACTGTTAGCCTAATTGTGACTGGGTGTCTTTTTTTAAATAACTTGGTGTACTTGAAGACTATAGAGACGGTTTAAGAGCTAGTACATCTCACAAGCTAACAACTGAGCTACTTAGCTAGCAAACAACTGTCAACTTACCAAAAACTCTAGAAAGAAAAGGGACTTTCTAATAAAGTGAGAGAGTAAGAGTCTAATAAATGCCAGAGCACTGGAATAGGCCTACTAATGGAGTAACATTAAGTAGTCTAAATTTCTCAAGAGGTAGACAAAAAATGATCTTCATAGCAGCTAGCTTAAATTTGAAGTCCATATCACATGCCATAACACCTCTTTATTTTTTTAACCAAAAGCATTGATTTACTCAAAGCACATGAAATGACTAGGTACAAATGGGATCAAAAAGTTTGGAACAATCTCAAGAAACCTTAGTAATACATGTGACCACTCTATTTTTAAATGTTGCCTTGTTTTATCTTCAACATATGTCCAGGTAGCTTAAGGGTTAAGACCAAAAAACTTTTTTAATCTCTAGTCAGATTTCCATAGAGCCATGTTTCCCTGTCCCAGATAAGAGTTTCAAAATGTTCAATACTTTAAAACTTTTCGATGTTTTAAAAATGAAACATTCTCTGTTATTTGGATGATTTATTGGAAAGTTCTGAAGCTTTGATGAAAATACAGATTTCAGTCATATTTTTTAACCTAAAGTGAGAGAGCACTGTCTTAATTGAACAAATATATTGGAAATGTTTCACTACCAAAATGTTACCAATGTATTTGTTAAACTAGGACAGTGTGCAAGATTTTGCCTGACATATTTTGGTGTATTGGACTTAGACTTTGGTTGTCGTGGTATCAAAACAGGTATAACTATCATGTGATTTTTTTCTCAAAGTTTAAAAATATGGTATCATGGCAACCCTAGTCCCAGGTCACAGCAGTTACAGTTACCAACAATACTTCTACTGATAGAAACAACACCAACAATTAAGAATATACCCAAGTAAGAAAAGAAAAACAGAATGATCTTTAATGTTGTCCTCGAGTAAACACTTTGAAGGGTCTCATAGCTCGTATGTAAATCACTTTGGATTAAATAGTAACACAGCTGATTAAAGTTTGAAGCAGCTTCAGGATGCTGATGTATTGTTGATAAGCCAAACATAACTAAATCTCAGATTGCCCCAAAGGTTCTGCACCCCCCACTCTTGTGGTCATTGTGCGATATTTGTACATCGGACCGGACACCATCCAGTCTGCACAGTGGCACTGTATGGACAAGTCTGTGGCTCAGGTAAAGGGTACAGAGGTGGGTATGGGTTTCCTTTTTGACCTCCAGATTGGTTAAGTAAGTGCTGACAGTAGACCTTGACAACAAGATTATGGTGGACCAAACTGGTGGACACTAGCAAAGCTGGCAGCTTGACTTATGTGGGTGGCTTTACAGTGATCCGGTAATAAAAGGTGACATTTCTGTGATGGTACACCAAAGACATCCACATTCAGGTCAGGACATGTGGAGAAATTTCCCTCTGGACTCAAATAAAACAGTTTCTGCAAAATGTGTTAAATTTGATCATTATTTCACAAATTAGAACCTTTTCAAAATTAAAATATGTGCAGTAGGCAGGGTAAAGCAAAAGAATATTAGTATGGTCATTCAGTTGCATTTCCTGAAAGACATGAAAGATTAAAGAAAATGAACAGTCATTTTCTCCTGCTCATTAAAAATCGTACTCTTATATCTACACTCTATTATATTTGTAGAGATAAGTAACTATCTACAAAACTTTCAAGTTTCATATCTCCCAGGCAGAGCAACACTAATGACAAAGCTTTCCTTGAGACTCATTACCAATTCCATTTTAGTGTATATTTCTACTTTTGCAGAATAATAATCAAGATTTTAGGGAAAACAATGAATTTTTGTTGTATGCCTAAGAGGGGAATTTCTCCTCACTCCACTGGATTTTCATCAAATTGGTTCCTCGCTGGGGCGAGCAAATTCTGAGGCTTTCTGTAACTAATATTGTGCACAACAACCATCTGCCAGAGGCCACATGTATAATTGAATCCTTGGCTTGTCCATCTCAGACAAGAGCAACCACAAAACAAGCCCCAACCTGCTCATTAATACACAGATGTTGAATACATGGTGTTGTTTTCAGCCCAGAAGGCTGTTTAGTCCAGCTCAGTAAATCCATTTCTAATCTACAGTACATACAGATAATCCCAACATTGCTCCTTTTGGACATATAAATTCAACTTCTTCTTTTTTTTACTAGTTTTTATTTTATATACTCTCTTTTAGCAATAATATCTAGTGGTATTTACATCTGAAATGATTTTACATACAGTCAAACAATGTATCGTTTTCTTTAACTGACATCTTATAAAACAAATGTAATCTTTGACACGATTCATAATCTATTATTGAACATCACACAGTATAAAAGTGCATTCCAGCTGAAAACTCCAGCTCATTTGCATCCTGACCTTTTGAAAGAACAAAAAAGCCCGTCGCAGGAGTCTCTGTGGTTTTGTTCTACTATCATTTCATCACAGATCTATGGGGGTTTTCATTTGGGCAGAATGATTGTTTGAGTGGAATTGATTACCTTTTTTTTTTGAAGGATTTTTGTAACTGTCAGAAAACCATGCATACTTTATTTTCAAGGTGTGACTAGTGCGACTACAGGGGGGGATAGAAAATAGGAGACTTTCTGTAAAAACATTTAAATGATTAATTATAGAGGCGTCATTACTCCATAGAGTAGATGGAATACTTGTGGATGGTGTTGCTTTTATATTTCACTGTAGTACAATCAAAGCCTTGTGGTGTCTTTTTTTTGTCTGTGTGTGTTTGTGTGCAAATCTCTGTAAACATAACAACACTCAACTACAAAAAGCCGGGGGGATGAGCGAAGGATCACACCCCAAAAATGACTTAAATTTTTCACCATGTCTGTTTTCCTTGTGAACTGAGAGGAGGGACGATCTTTTGCAGGATTTAAATGATTCATCATTTTCATTTGGAATGAAGTAGTGAGCTGAATAATTCACTCTTCTGCCACTGCAGATGGAATAAAAAAGTAACTGTTTCTGTACCATCGTCTTACTTTCCTGGCCGTTTTTCTCTCGATACATCCATCGCCCGCTTGTTTACTTTGTACTCAAATATATATTAAATCCCCTGTGTGTTATCCTACTTTCTTAACTTCATTTTTTTATGTTTACTTTTGCACATTGTCCCGAAAAGTAATGTTGCAGCTTTTGTATCATCAGTCATCAGTCTTGTCTTCATCTCGTCTCTTAATTATTCTATAATTATTTCTCCATTCTCTGCCTTTGTTCAATGTGCACACACATACACTCTTGCATACATGTGCGTGTATGCACTTCAATCACACACTTCTCTCGCACACAAACACACGTGCAGACACAGGAGGCAGCAGACCAAACACACACGCCCTGAAACGTCTCTCTTCTTGTTTCCCACTGTTTCTTATTCCATACGTGAGAGCTGAATTAAACCGAGTCCTGGATGTTTGGGTTGTTTTTCTTTGTCCAAAGCATTTAACAAATTGTTGCTGCCCCGAGCAGAAGCAGCCTCTGCATTGTCTCAGTATCTGTGCTCAACCATATCAGCGTTTCAACACTTATTGCTTTAAATTACATCAATCACTCCCTCCCCTGCCCTCGCCTTCTCCACCCTCCCCAGGCTCATTTTTCTCTGTCTCTTTTTATTACTTTGCCTCTTCATCTTTCTCTCCTTTAACTTCTCTTCGCATTATTCGAGCTCTGGTTGCCTTTTCATCATCCTCCCATTTTCCCCCTTCCTCTTTTGCCCCCTTTTGCCCCTATTTGTTTCATTTTTATCCTCCCTCAGTCTTTTTCCTCATCTGCAGCCCTCTCTCTTCCCTCTTTTGTGTCTTTCTTTTCCTTCTCTTTCTTCTTTTCCTTCCCTTTTACGGCCCCGTCTTCAACGTTTTCCTTCTCATCCTTTTCTTTCTCTCTTTCTTTAAAAAGGTGGGCTAACTTCTGGAATTGTGGACCCCACTCCTCCAGCCCTGCCCCCCACTCCTCCTTCTCCGTATCCTTTTCTCCTTCACTCTCCAGGGAGCTGAGAGATCCAGCCCGGGACCCTGTGCCCTCCAGGCCGTACACCTGCACAGAGTCGTACGGCGGCTGCGAAGGGTCAAAAGTGACCTGGGCGAGACGCAGACGGAGGAACTCACCCACCCTCAGTGCCAAAGAGGGACCCCCGGGCCCGTGTGCTCCTCTTGCTGCTTCCATCCCAGGGACCCAGCTGGCCCCAAAGCCCATCACTCCTCCGTATGCCCCCTGATGCTGCCCATGGAAGGGAAACAACTGGGGGCTGATATCCCTCCTGCCCAAAACATACCCACCCAGACCCATCCGATCACGCCAGTCCCCGATAAAGCCAGCTGCTTCAGGGTAGACCGATGATATCCCCCCGCCCTCCCTGTCTGGCCTAGCCACCACAAAGTTGCTCCCCATCTCCAGTCCTCCTCTCCCCAAGCTGCCTGGGTAGTCCCCGTGTCCAGACACCTCTCCATGCTGGACAGTGGCGTAGTTGCGTCTACTGGCAGGTTGTCCATCTGTGGAGGTGCCCCCATTTCCACTCCCCCCTCCACCAGCGCCTCCTCCTCCACCGGAGTCAGATTCGGCCTGCACAGAGCCCGTGTGTTTCGGGGACAAGCCGGAGCGGGAGGCCCTGCGTCCGGCCAAAGGGAGGGTAGCTGAGTCGCAAACCCAGCCTCCGCTACTGTGACCAGGGCCCATCAGGGAGCCCGACCGGGTCATGACGAGGTTGTGCTCCCTGGGTAATGTTTCCGACTGCACCTGGAGGGGACGTAGGTGAGCACGAGTGGTTTCAGTTTGGGGCTGGGGACGGGTGTGGTACTGTTAGGTTTCGTTTTAGATACACAAAAAGGGAATGAAGGGTAATTTAATAAAAGGAGTAATAAGATGGGGGGGTGGGGGGCGGTCGTGTGATGACATATTATGGAGAATAAGCAGGGGATGGTAATGATAAAAAAGTGATTGAGAAAAGGAAGAGACAGGCGATGAGCAGAAAAGAGCAGAATAAAAGCAGAGTTGGAAGAAGCCATATATTAATTGGATGCTAAAATGAGCTAACACTGCACTGTGAGAGGAAGATGGAGAGGGAAGGGATCGGGAGATAAAATATTTGAAAATTAAATAAAGCAGGGACTTGAGAGCCTTGCAATGGTCTAATAAATAAAACAAAACATAGAAAAGATAATGAACAGCAGGATATAAATGTGCTGATATCTCTGAATCATCTTTTTCTCCAAGCATTGTACAACATACTCCTGCTGCTATAACAGTGCTGCAATCTCCGCAATTATATAGTAGGTATGGTTGAAAACAAACTTTATTATTATATTATATCTGCCTAATTACTTACTAACTTTCTTGTTTGCTTATTTAATTGAATAATTGAGTCATTCATTAAACTTTAATGCGTTCTCCAATGCTAGCCATCTATCATTAATCACTTCATTTATTTATTTTGAATCATTATTCAATGCAACATTTCTCATGTCCGTTTCCTCAAACATCTGGCTAACTATCTGTGTCTGTGTATTCATACATCTGCTCATCCATTCTTTTATCCATCCACCCAACTACTCATCTATCAATATCCATCTATCCATCCATCCATCCATCCATCCATCTACTTTTCCATCCATCTCCATCATTCTCTCTCTATATATTTGTTTACCTAATCAGTCACTGCAAAATAATAACTGTATATATTCTTTCAGTCACCACAACTGTCTATTTATTCATTATTATTATCATTCATTCACTGAACAGCAATTGCTCTGGCCACCTTTTGCATATTTCTCTTTCATATCACTACAAATATATTTTTGTTGTTGTTGTTTTTGTAAACGCTGCTGTTTAGGATTGCTGCTAACGAATTTTCGTTGTGTCCTTGTATACAATGATAATAAAGATTCTATCTATCTATCTATCTATCTATCTATCTATCTATCTATCTATCTACTCATCCATCCATGCATCCATCTACTTATCCATCCATCATCCATCATCCATCATCCATCTACTTATCCATCCATCATCTATCATCCATCTACTTATCCATCCATCATCCATCATCCATCTACTTATCTATTCATCATCCATCATCCATCTACTTATCCATTCATCATCCATCATCCATCTACTTATCTATTCATCATCCATCCATCCATCTACTTATCTATTCATCATCCATCCATCCATCTACTTATCCATTCATCATCCATCCATCCATCTACTTATCTATTCATCATCCATCCATCCATCTACTTATCTATTCATCATCCATCCATCCATCTACTTATCCATTCATCATCCATCCATCCATCTACTTATCCATTCATCATCCATCATCCATGCATCCATCTACTTATCCATTCATCATCCATCATCCATCTACTTATCCATTCATCATCCATCATCCATCTACTTATCCATTCATCATCCACGCATCCATCTACTTATCCATTCATCATCCATCATCCATGCATCCATCTACTTATCCATTCATCATCCATCATCCATCTACTTATCCATTCATCATCCACGCATTCATCTACTTATCCATTCATCATCCATCATCCATCCATCCAGCCACTTATCCATCCAGGTTTGAAAGTGAGTTCATTGTGATCCTTACCCAGTCCACATCTTGACTATGGTTCCCTTTGTCCTCATTGCTTCCCTCTGTACAGTTGCTGGCAGTTCCTGTACCCCCTCCTCTGTCCTGGCTGTCACTGGTCCTTGGCGTACCTCCATCTGATGTGCCACTATGGGGTGCAGTACCATCACGGCTTCCCGCTCGACTTCCTGTTCGGCTTCCTGTGCTGAGGTCCGTTGGGGTTATATACACCGCCCCAGATTCCATTGGCCCCACCATGGCCCCCTGGTTCTGGATGACCAGAGAGTGGTCTGGATGGCCTGCAGGAAAGCGGTATCCTATTTCTGCCAGGCCTGGTTCAAATGTTCCACCTGGTGTGCGCCGAAGAACCGGTAATGTGTGGCTGCTGTAACAGAGGCGACCATACAGTGGACCTCCTGCTCCTGAATAGTTGTGGTCGACACCTGGGTTCTGAGCCCAGCTGTAGGTACGAGCTTTTTCTTGATTTCGTTGGGTGTAACGTCTGTAAAACACAGGGTGGAATCTACATTTAACTCTTGTACGTCGTGTTGTTTTTGTGGCATTTGTCACCATATTTAACAACAAACAATGAAACGTGACAGTTAGTAAAGGTCTCTGTTGGGAATAAGACTAATATTATTTTATTTGTTTACCACCATGGCCCACAAAGACAAAAGGTCTCTGGTCATTTGAAGAGGGTTTTAAGACCAGAGACCATATTTCTCAGTGGAACAGGGGGTTAGGACCAATATTAGAAGGGTTCACAAAGAAATACATTTGTTGACTCTAACTGGCCCTTATGTTGCGATCTTGGAACAAACTGGCTTTCAGCTGACAACTATATAGCCTCTGAGGAAAACTGACAATGGTCACTGTAGTTCCACTTGCAAGTTGAACTGTAAGAATGGAATTGGCTTGACAAATTTACAATGTATTGTTATCTGCAGCTATATGTACATATCTGATTACAGACGATGATAATATGTTTAATTGTTCACGGTAACCAATTGTATTACAGCCTATACAATCTGCATTTTTTGCTCTCCAATCTGTTTCCTTGCATACAAATGAATCCCTTTAGAAACATGGTTGGAGAATATTACTCAAACTATTCATGAAAACCAAAACACTTCAAACACAAATAGCCCAATCCAAGCAAACCCTGACAACATCATCAGGGTTTATTTGTCAGACTCAAGAGAGCTCAGAGGTCATTATAGCACCGCTGTTACTCCTGATGACCAGCAAACAAGAATTCAAGAATTCATTCGGTGGCGATTCTCCAACATCGTATTTTGCTGTTTCAAAGTAACCAAATATTTGAACTATCCACTCCTCAGTAAAACAGTGTCAAGAAAAATGAAACATTAAAAACTTAAGAAAGGTGTTTTATATATTGCAGGGATGTTGCAGGGGATTGCATTAGATTTAGAAGGTTTTTAGTGTTGTTCTGTCCACCTTCATAAATTGTGGAAAGCAATTTCCGATAAACTAAAGGCAGCCTTTGAACTTGTTTATGGTCTCCCCATATGGCAAGAATGAATTCATCGTGTTTAATTATTAGTCCAAAGGCAAAAACAATGTTTCTGAGAAACATCAAAGTGGGTGCAAACAACTCTGATGTAGCAGAGAATAAACGCGCTTTAACAAAATGAGCACAACAAAGGGGTCTCCATGGACTGCAGCGCTTGATAGCCTTCTGTCTCAGCATTTTGATCGGTGACAGATTATGACCGGAGTGTTCATGCTCAGTCAGATACTGAAGTTTCTGGACTGAGATGAAAGGTTTTTCTCTGAAGAGGTCAGTCTGTTTATTTCCTGACTTCCTTACATGTAGAGTATGAGAGCCAGCCATGATGTTTGACGCAATTAAACAACAAGAATCACAACATGTTAACAGATTCTCCCACAAACTACGCACTCCTACTACTCACATATTCCTGCTGTCCAGTGTGCGATAGCCTCGTGAGCGGGAGCTGTGTGGAGCACTCTGGAGTGCGGCAATGTCAAAGGCAGCAGTGTCGGCCTCGCCCCCACCCTCATCATCATAGGTTATGATGTTCTCGCGTACGTCGTCCTCCTCCAGTGGCGACAGGGAGTCACGCTTCTGACGGCGCAGGGACAATGACAGGGCACTCACCGCTGCAGAGGAGTTAGAGGGGGTAAAGGATATTGAGCATAGGAGAGAAATTGGTAAAAATGATGAACAATGGGGAAGGGGATGAAGTCACAGGGGAAATAAAGGGAAGGGGTAAAATGAAGGAGTGAGCAGGGGAGAAAATTTGAGGCAGACAAAGAGAGGTGAGACAAAACAAATACAGAAGAGGCCTTGGGTTAGAGGGCTGGTACATCATATCAGCAGGCTGCATGCCTCCGCTGTGTAATTGACATTGAGCTCCAGCCAGGCAAATGGACGCTTTATTCTCCCATGACTCCATGACTCTTATCCCATATTCCCAGAGCAGACAGCCACATTTGACCCAGGGCTGCGGGCTTAGAATCATGCTATTGTGTCTCTGTGACAGATGTCATAAGGGCTACCTGTGATAAATCCACCCTGAAAGACGGGTTTTGTTTGCTATTTTAAAACTATACTGTAATATTTGATGATAAATTGAATAACTTCCAATAAGAAATGACACAGTAAAACCATGAACATGACTTGCATCAATTATTTTACCTTAAACACACAATGTCACCCACATAGTGGAGGTCCTAATGATGTGTCTCTGTAATCCAGGAGATATCAAAGTCAAATGTTAAACCTTGGACTGTACTAAAAGATGGATGACAGCTCCCAAAAAGTGAGACATTTGGAGCTCCCCCTTCTGACTGGCTGCAGTATAGGTCATAAGCTCCGCCTCCTCCATGTTAACAGAAATTACATGCACATTCTAAACTTAAAATACATGTCAAATAAAGTATTCTCAAACATTGGTTCTGTGATCAAAGTTAATCAATAATATGCAGATTTATATCTAATTAAATCAAATTTTATGGAGAAGTTTAGCTTTAATTTCTGTAAAATCTGGGATATAAGTCGCACTGTTGTAGAAGACACAATCTGTTTTTGTGGGGTCTCCATGAGAGAAAAAAGGTTTAAAATGTATGTAGTTTCTGTGGAGGTGTGTAGCTCTTTCTCTGGTTTTGGAGTTTGCAATTCAATGACCTACTGCGACCAATATGCGCTTGTCCACCTCCTCTGGTCACTTGAGGTCTTTAATTGAGGAGTCTTTTCAATCAAACCAGCACCTGACACCAGAAAAAGACACTATGATTGGAAGCCCTGTTGACAGATTATCTTTTCACTAAACCTTTCAAAAATATTTTTGAGCCCCTAATTAAACAAAAGCTTCGCCCCAGATCAACTATGGTGATGTTTTATACAGTAAATGAATCGTCTCAATGCCTTCACTGTTTGGATAGTGTTCACCATGGAGCATTGATGTTCATCACACATCTCAAGGCCCTAACTCATCATTGATCTCTGTATGTTCAATTTGTCCGGCCTGACCACTCTCAGACAAAGTCATCATCTTGCTTCCCTCATACTTACTGTATGTCATTTTATTCATTTAAAGAATGTTTGGAAGCTACAGTTTTTGCTCTGTAACCCAGTAGCAAAACGTATTCTTGTTTTCTGTTCCCAAAGTGCGTTAAGAAATGGGGTAAAGGGGTTTCAGGCACACTGTTCCTGCAGCTTGGGATCTGCTGCATGAGGATTCAGGTCTGGGAGAGCTCGTCTCTTTTTTATCATTCTAAAAAGTTAATTTCCTGCATTGGAAGATGAAGCAATTGTTTGTAGATGCTTTGAGGAATGATCTTCTGCTCTGGGACCCAAGTTATGTTGATCTGTGTTTGTACATTTACATTTGCTGTATAGTTTATCTGTAACTCAATAAATTGATAATCTATATTCCTAGTTCATTGCTATCATCACAAACTATATACAAGTTGGTGTTTTTGTTGTTGCTGTAGGACATCATGTATTTATTTTTGTTAAAGCTCAAGGTTATGATGTTGGATTTGAGAGTTTCTCAGCCGTCAGGTAAAAGTCATTTGAAGGTCTGAACTGATGTCTCGCTGTGGTTGCAGCTTTGTCAGCAGTAAGCTCAAGTGCTCGTCTCCTGTTAGTTTAACCTTGGGAGAAAAGATTAGCATAACTTTTAAGGTTACTTTTCAGCTGTCTTATCCAAAAATGAACAAGACAATGAGACTCAAGTTAACAAGACACTTACCATGTTTGCAGCACTCTTGACTACAACCCCAAAATCAAAATTCTAAATTTGCAGCATTTCTTAAATGAATGGGTCTTTCAGTCAACAAGGAAGCCGATAAAAGCAAGCTTTTTGTTCCTGGTTTATAAAGGCAGGTTGATGCCAATGCTCGATTTTTATGAGTTGGTTCAAAATTCTGACTAAATTTAATGTTTTAAGCTGATTCATTTTAAAATGAGAACTCTGTCAAAGGTTCTAAAGCAACACAAAGCAGATAGCATTAATGTAACTATAAAATACTAGCATGTTGGTTCCAGCTTGGTGGTTGTTTGGTTAGTAAAAGTAATCTGTAACGCCTACAAAACAATGCAGCTTACCAATTTGATCCAACTAGCTTTGGAAGTAATGCTGGCTAAAGTTATGAGACATGAAGCTTTGTGCTGGTTCATTCAGGACACGGAAGTCAAACGCCCCAGGTGTTATCAGCTCACAGCCAGCTGATTGAATCATTACCTCTAATCACACATACACACCAATCACAGCTCATTCTCACAAGGCGGTCCACTTAAACTCAACTTCCATCTCACTAATCTCTGCTACACCAATGCTGCACACAACCTGCTGCTAGCAAAGCTTTTGCCATCATATCCTCAGCCGCCTTCTTTCTGCATCAAGCCTTTGGTTCACCCTTGCACGGGGGTCTAAAAGCTGTGTTATGCTGCTAGGCTAACCCAGAAAGCATCATTCAAGCAGAGCCTTCAACGCCAAGCAAAACTGTATTTCCAGTTTTGTATTAAAATGGTTAAATGTATGATGAAAGTGTTCCTGACTGAACTGGTTTAGTAGGCCAGTTTTTGCAAAGCTTCATGCTAACGGTTCATCTTGTGGAGATGACCTGTCAAACCTACTCTACCCAGGAATAGTTGGTAACACGTTTATGTGCTTGTGTGTCTACATTGAAGCACCCTGGATGGAACTGCATTATTTGCACTATTGGATTTCCTTGGATCTAATCAAATGATGGCTGAAAGGAGTGAGGAATGTCTAATCCATGTAACAGGATTGAGGGGGCCTCTTCATGCCAGAATGAACATGTATTTCTGTCTTCATTAGAATCTCCATCCAGGAGGCTTAAACTAAGACTGCCTACCAAATGGTGTGATATCCACCTTATGCATGCCAAGCCCCTTTTTAATAACCAGACGGGATCCTGATGGGGCTACTGTCAGAGCTTCTGTAGGAACATCTTGAATCATGGAGGTCCCAGTTATATAGGTCTGGATTAGTAAGGAAGTCTTACAGACAAGAACAACAAGACAGCACTGGAACAAACGTCAAGTCTATTTAAAAACTACAGACTTGATGTGATTGCTCTAAAGTCGTGTGTATTGCCTTGTATCGTTTATGCCCTTGTCACTTAGAGGAGTGAATTCTAAACTCCTCCAAAAGCCACTTTGCATGATCACCTTCACGCTGTGTTGCACCTCTGTCTTGATTGAACCGGGCTCTTCCAGAATGATAATGCCTCCATCAACACGGCATGAGTAGTGATCCAACAGACTGAATAGAAATGACAATGATGCTGGCCACAAGCCAAAGCCTCCTCAGCACCTAACACATTATCCAATTGAGCATTTGAGTTTCTGCAAAGGTGGCAGTGACATTTTATTATGCCGCTATCAAAAACCGGAGGGCTCGGATAATCACTCAGAGTTGTTATTTTAGCAGTGATTAGTGCTGACCTTGCCAGAGGAGATAACTGGACCAGAATTGTGAGGAAAAGTAAACCTGGTATTGAGCAGCTGTGACTAGGAGAAATATTTACGCTGCTGCCTCCATTATTTTCATATGCAGATTAAGTATCCAGGGATGTAGCGGAGGGTAAACAGCCTTTAACACAATTTATTCTTCTTTTTTTGTGGCGTAGCATTAAACCCCTTTATATGCAATGCATCTTTATGATATAACTTCACTTGGTTAATAATACTTAACACTGTTGTAAATTTAAAAACAAAACATGATATAGCTTAGTGAGTGACCAAATCTAGCCCATATAACACTTCTTTATGTTTTCAATTACATTATGGTCTTACAGTGATCCCAAACATCATTGAAGTGTATGTTAAAAACCAGGTTCAAACAAGCTGTTTACCTAATAGTGTAGCAACACATGCCAGAATAGCCAGCAGGGCGGCAGTACTGAGCCCAGGGGAAGGCAGCGTGGACTGCTGAGGGAGACACACCGCCTCACGTTCCCAGTCCCACTCGCCCTCAGCCTCTTTGTCCTTCTCTTTCTCCCCGGCTCGCGCCCCTCCTCTCAGGCAGGGACATACGGAGACCGTGACCGTCCCGCTGCTGATGAGGCCTGATGTCCCGTCCCTCAGGACCAGCGGAACGTAGAGCGTCAGGGTGGAGTACGCGGAGCGAGACAGGGGCTGGAGCTGGGACAGCAGGACCAGGCTGGCTGTGGGGCCTGAAAGAAGATAGACAGAGAGAATGAATGGGGCCATCGTTTGAGTATTTTGGGCTTAGCCAATCAGCAATAAAGCTTCCCACACTGAGCATTTTGTCAGAGGAAAATGGCCAGTGAGTAAATGCTACAACTGTATTCTTTCTAATGGCCTGCAGGGGGCAATTGAAATGGTTGCAAAAAGATGTCCACTTGTCTGGAAGGGAACCAGAAGGGTATATTATAACCTTATAGCTAGATAGCTATAATAGCTAGTTTTTGCAAGTCATTTTTTATGCTATGGCTCCTAATTGACTTAAAAATAGAAACATAAAATCTGATATGTTTTTACATATAAAAGTGCTGCCATTAATTCTGCCTGCGTGGGAAAACTGTCAAATTTAAAACACCTGTCAGCTCACACTGGTTTTGATTGAAAGTCAGTATGTGCAGAACAAAGCTCTGAGTGCTGTACACGATTTAAGTGTTTCTTCAGACATGGATAATGTCATGAGCCCACACAACTTTCATCTTACATCCATTTTTTCCAATAACAAGAGGCTGGCATGGACCAATTTCACACAGACAGCAGCTAATGGACTCTGTCAGTCTGACTTCTGTTAGCTTTGAGCGAAGGAAATGTGAAGTGTCAATGTTGGAGATATTTTTTTTAATGTTTCATCAACATTAAATGAGCTACGCAACATATAAAACAACAACTTAAGAGGAGAGGGCACATAGCAGAGTGTGGAAAATATCAGATCTGTATGAAAGGCACTCAACTCAATTATCAAAACAATTTCCTCTGATCAAAATCACAGATCAAATCATTAGCTTTTCAGCAAAGAAAATCATGTAGCCCGCCTTTGTTAGACAAGCTCTCCCTGTGAGAACAAAACATGTTCTTTTTCACTGTTCTCCTGTTGGATGACACATGAGAGACGGCTCTGATTGCAGATGTCAGTCAATTTGTTCTCTGGAGCCACAGTCCAACCAGAGCTGATGTGTTTCTCATGGTTTGCCAAATTTAGTAACAATTAGCAGAAAGATAGTCCTTATAGAGCAAATGAGTGCTTAAATTCACAGTATGGAAATTCCTCCAGCAGGGGGCTCTCAATCAAAACAACAACAAAAGATGATGTCGGGGCTGGCGGGGAATCATGGGAGTGATTTTCTCTCCTACTCCACCCCCCACCCCTGACGAAATTAACTCCCAGTTGACCGCAGTCGAGACGAACGGGCAAAGCCGACCTGAGGAAGAGAATATGTTTACCGACGATGTTTCCAAGTATAATTTACATGACCTTTTTACAACAGCAGAACATACAGCAACAGTATGGCAGCTTTCGAGCAGTCCCCGCTTCCTTATGCAGCGGTCTTTGACGTTACATCTGGTGTTTCCAACATGTTGAGTCTGCCATGGCGGCTGTGTCATGGCGGCTGCCAGAAAAGACACAGACAAATGCAGATTGCATTTAAAAGAAAATGCAATCTGCATTAACTTGCACAAACTGAAATATCTACATGTAATGTGAAAGGAATTGCTCAATGAGCCAACAGAGAATTGTTTTGTGTAAAACAGTCGAGGGTTAATTAGCTGACCTATTTGGCTTTATGGCCTGCAAATTGATTTAACGCCAAAATAAAACCAAGTTTCCAATCACAGCAGGCAGGTCATTTATCTAAACAAGTCTGATAAACCTCCCATTACCTACTTGTCCAGCTTAAGAGCTAGTGGAGACCAAAACAACCACAGTCCTCCTGTGCACCTATGTGCAGTAGTAAACAATGGAATATGCTTGTGTCGTGGATAATTAAATATAGCATATGACTGACAGGCGGGTGCATTGGAGCTGTTTCCCGGAGGCCAACAGCTCTTCACAGTTCCACCTCTTGCTTGTTAATGGGTGGACTGAAAGTTAGGGTGAGACAGCATTTCCAATACCGCCATCGATGGGCTCCAAAAAACTCTTTGTCTTTGCTCCTTGCATATCTGCTTTACACACTGAAATTCAAGGAGTGATGACATACAATCTTAACTCCCTTGGCTGGAGGCAGCAGGAGGATGCTGGAGTGTTTGGATGAACAAGCACAGTACAAATCATGGCATCAGCGCACTGACAGAAAAAAGGGACTGTTCAAAAATCTTGCAAATTAAAAGTGCAATATGTAGAACTTAAGACAATGTTTACATTTAAACATCTTACTTCATTAAAAATGGACTAACCCCATATTGTATATATTTTTACTAACATTACCTCAAATGTTTCCAACAGATATCAAAACCAGAGAAGTCCGTCATTTTATAGTTGTAAAGGGACGTGTCTTGTCGAGGCGGCCACCATGACGAGCCGCCATGACAGACAGAATGTTTATCGTTGCTGTGGAAACACCGGATGTTACGTAAAAAACTGCTACACAAGGACGCCACTGAAAGCAGAGAGAAGTCCCATGATTACCTGCTAGCCTCAACCATCAACGTCATCTTTTGTTATTGAAGTATTGATTGAGAGCCCCCTGGTGGTGGAATCTACATATTGTATCTTTAAATAAGACTCCAAATGTGGACGAGGTGTGTTCGATTCATGTTTGAGGAGAAGGAGCCATGTGTTAAGTGTCTAACGGTGTAGCTTGAAACGACTTCCTGTATTAGCTCGCAGACATCGTTCCCTTTAGCATTTAACCGTTGTTGATGCAATGTTTGTGATGTGTATTTCTGCCTGCTGCCGACAGCAGTAATGCAAATGTGTAGTCCATGTGAGCTCACCAAGGTTCCTGCTTTTACACCAATTGACAGTCTGTCGCTGAAATGCAGCCCAGAGAAGACTACAAGCTGATGAAATCAGCGACTTGCTGTACTGTAAATGGTGCATGCTTCAAAAATATTCAAAAACATCAGCAGAGCAAATGTGTTATGTTTTATTCAGCATGTTTGTGAGGCCTCAAGGATATAAACAATATGTTTTGGCAAGAAACACTGAGTGCAAACATAACTGTGTTTGTTTGTGTTTGTTTACAGGAAAACTCAACAGGTGATGCTTATTAGCCAGAAAATGAACCAGTGATTGTGTCTTTTTATACACTAAACTGCTGATGTTAAACGTTTTATCTAGTAAATATAATCTCTTATGTTTAGCCTTGATGACTTGAACGATGAATAATCGGTAGTGTATCACTTTTTTTTTATTACTTTACTTCTTATTTTGTTTACTTGCAGTATGAACAGTACAGTGTGTAGGTGTTTTTGTGCAGTACAGGAGCCTGAGAAAGCCACACATACAGAGAATGTACCAGAAGAAAAAAAAAAGAGTAGCTAAATTCAATTGAGTTGAAGTGAATTAAATGAAGCAGCTCAAATTTCTTCAAAGCTTTTCATTGGAAACAGCAAGTGTGCGCGGTTGTGTGGAGGAGAAGATGGATGTAGTGGATATGGGAAGGCAAACAAGAGGGACGATTAAAACAGAGGAGGATAACAAAGCAAAACAATGAGGCCACCAGAGTTGGGAGATGGATGGTGGAAGAGAGAGGCAAGGACAGAAAGAGTAGAGGGGGAGGTAGAGAGAAGAGGAGAAGAGGAGAAGGGAAAAGAAAGAGAGTATGAGCAGAGACGAAGATGGAAAGAGAAAGGCATAAAGAAAATGTGGGATTAAGAGCCTTAAAAAGTGGGGGGGGGGGAGAAACACCACAGGAACATAAAAAAAGGGAATTAAGAGAAATATATATAGACAGAAAGATGGAGTGCCTACCACCGCTGTCCCTGACGCTGAAGTTGAGAGCAGCGCTGGACTCCGGAGGGATGCTGAAATACACGGTGCTGTCATTCCCTCCCTCATCTCTATCAATTGCCCGCAACACCTGCACCACCTGAAACACAGAGATAGAGAGCAGAGGAGATACGGTGAGGGGAGGCTGTCAATGTGTGTGTTTGTGTGTGTGTGTGTGTGTGTGTGTGTGGAGGGGAAACAGAGAGCGCAGAGGAGGGAAAAAAAGAAGGTAATGGGAGAAATACAAACGCAGAGAGAGGGCTTTTAGCTCCAATCCATTAGCCGACGTCAAAACAAGCCGAACAATTAGAGCAAAGACACGAGCGGAGTGCGAGTGATTCTCAAACCAATAAAATAACTGTATCTGACTCAAAGTGTCCTTCATGGATACAGTGTAGCGTGGCTTTCTGTTCAGTAATAGAATCGCACAAGTCTGCAGAGGCATTTGTAACAAAATTAATTTAAAAAAAACCTCATGCTGCCTAAGCTGATGGGTAATTTCTTTTGATGAAAAAACTCTATTCGCCATTATGCAGGACGTCCTTTCAGAGATGCTTTCCAGTGCCGGTTGTGCGGCTGAATGCCAAGATGAAGGGTGTCACATGCTCTCCGAGTAAGTCACAGACTCTGGGCCTTGAAGAGATTTGTTATGTACAGCCGCATTACGTTATCAGATCCTGTGTGCGACTTTTCAGACGTCTTCTTGGCTAATGACTTGTCACACTGAGACATGCATACACAAACGCAGAAACACGTGCAAAGATATCATAATCTTTCTTTCTTGAACTGTCTCCCACTCAGTCACATAGCGGCACACAAAAAACACAAACATAAACATCACAGGCGGGTACAAATTAATGCCGCTGCCATAGAATCACAGATTTGGTGGCAAAACAACAAAAAAAAGACACAAGCAGAGCGACAAAAGCACAAGGAACAACAACAGATGGGCCAAGATGCCAAATTACGGCGACGTAACCAGCATGGAACACAGAAGATGGAGAGGAGAGCAAGAGGATGGTTTCCAAGGATTGATTGAGGGGCACAGAGATGATTTCTATAATTGAGAAAGCATCAAATAAGAGCAGCATGACGCAGGAAAATAGAGAATACCACGAATAAAGCGATGGCAGGAGGGAGGGAGATAGTGTGAGAGGACAGGGGAGTTTAATTACTATGTGAATAGCTGCTGTGTTCAGATAACAGGCCGTGGAGGATTCACCTGCCTCCATGGTGAAAGCACACACGGTGTCTGTGTGTTGAAAAGATATACCATAGCACTCTAGTTGCTCCTATACTTTAACAGGTGGCTTCTGCCTGATTTGAATGGAAGCAGCCTTGATGTGCTGCATGTTTCTTGAAAGACGACGTCGCTGTGAGAAATAAAGGAAATTAACTCTCGACAACTGACAACATGGAACTTGTAAGATGAGGATGTTTTTGTATTCCGTCGTCGTAGTAACAAGAATGGCAACTCTAATCCTAACTCAAGGTGAATATTTTATCCCTCTGTGTGTTAGTGCAAAATAAAAAAATACATACATTGTACTTTAAGGGCAAACATTTTACAAGAACAGAATTTGAGGAAGACTTGTCAGCCTTGCTAGCGGCTTTCTGAGGCTGTACTCAACATTAGCATACTAACATGTTTACAGAGTACAAAATATACCAAAATAACAGTTTGTTAATATTTTATCAAAATTGCATGTGTCCATTAACACCTTTTTCTGTCCGGGCAGCACCTATGTGATACAAAACCAATGCAGTTCAGTGTTTTTCGGCGCTCAGCTTCTTTAGCGTTAGCTGTCTTTTGACGCTGCTCTCACAGTACTCTCAGATGAAATAAGTGCAACTTTTGGAACAGTGTCGTGCCTCTTAATGTCACTTTACTGACCAACCAAAGTCAGAAAGGGGCGGGACTTCAGATATAAACTTTATCAATAACAATGGGGGAGAAGTCAGAGTCAGATTAGCTGCTGTCTAGAGCTGCTGTTTATGCCAGGACACAATACTTTCACATTGTTCTTTTGGTGGAATTTCCTTGTAGAAAAGGAAACAGAACTATTAGGACAATTTAAAAGATAAATCTTGGTCACTACTGAGGGAAGAGTAAGTGCCATGAGCCAATTTTTGTAAGCTAGTAACAGTAAACGCTGGTGAGACGCGCTCTGATATGGAGGTTACCATCACTGCCAGTGCAAAAAACAAAAGCCATTTGTAGACAAAAGCCCTGATAGCATAGAAATGAAAAAGAAAAGCCAAAAGTCATGCTAATAGCTAATCTGTGTGGCTCTCTACATGCTAACAGGCTAACATTGTCCATGCTAGCCAATTTATGGTTAGGTGTTCCTGTTAGGATATTTGCATAATAACTTTTAGCTGATTAGAAGTAAACATGAAGTACACCTCAGGGAGACGATGGTTGTTCATTGGTTTTGCAGGTATTTGTTCATAGATCAAACTTTGCTCAATTGGAAGTTAACCTCCAACTTTTGTATTGATCATGAATATGTGTATTACATTTGAACGGTAGTCCATTCAATAGTTGCCTAATTATTCACTGAAAAGCTCAAATTTAATGCCAGTGGTTGATGTAAAGGAAATGACAAGGGGGTCAACTGCCATGATGATCCTCTCTCTGTGGACCATGAACGTCTGAACAAAAATGAATGTCAATAGTTCCAACAGATGTGGGAACATCTCACTGTACAGCCATGCACATGGATGACAGGATCATCGAATGTCATCATGATTCATCCTCCTTGGACCATGAAAATGTAGATTAATCATCATTCAATCACTGTGCAGATGTAGGAGCTTTAATGGAGGTGGTTATTTAACCTACTCAGATACATTGTAATGTTTGTAGCTAGTGTATCTAAAATATGTATTTAAATATGGATAAAAAGAAACAACTTTCTTAGGCTCTGTCTGGGTGAAATATTGAACGCCCTATGGCAAACAAAAATGCACTTTAATCCACCCCCATCACCCCAGATCTGACCCGGAGAAAATCAACACATACAGCCCTTTTTCCAATACAGGAAGCTGACAACCGTAACCTAAGGCTTTCCATAATCTGAACTTTGTATGAACCGTTGGGGGCGTTTTGTATCAAGGTTCTTTTAGTCTTCTTCACAAATTACAATCATCTGCACTGCAGACAACCCTTGAAAGTACCTTCAAATTCCTCTTAATATTCTATGAGCAGTTGCCAAAATTTAGTTCCAGGAACTCGTCCCCAAGGTAGGAGGAGAGGCATGAAAACAAAAGCAGACGCTCTGACAAGGGCTATACGTCAAATTATGTATTGTTATGCTCCTGCAGTGGAAGAGGACTAATAGACTGCAACAATTTTCACTGGGATTGCCCCATTTTCATACAAAGAAAAGCTTGTACCAGCAGAATAACAATACAGAAAAGATGCTGTTAAAACAGATTTTTATAGCAAATTCAAAATGCAATTTTTGTAATACAACTCTTTATGCAGACTAAAAAACATTGAGATTAAAGGTTATTAAAGGTCATTAAAAACACATACTGACCTGTCCGATGGATGAGGAGTCACACAAGGCCGTTGTGTATTGCCTGTCCAGCTCCGGTGCATTATCATTCAGGTCTAACGTTTCTATTGCAACCACAACTCTGGACACCTGGTTGGGATTGTCTGAAAGAGCCAATCAGAAAAAGGCATTTTACAACGCATCACCCTCCGCAGACAGCAATATGTGGAAAAATATATGAACACAGTTCCCAAATGCACCTAACACCAGGGAATTCTCCGACAGGTGCAGGTTTGCACTCCATTAATTCCACTCAGTTGTCCTCATAAACGAGATCAAGCATTTCAGCGTTGTCCAGAAACTTCAACAACACTCAGATCACATTAGGGAGAACACAATTGGCTAAATATACAGACGCATTTGGTTTCATTTGGCTAGTGTTACAGCTCAAAGGCTCTTATGCTTCCGTAGCAGTGACATTTTTCCACATCAAACTGTTCCCTTCTTAGCCAAAGCATCTAACAGCATGGAGTGTGTGCGAGTCTGTAGGAGAAAGAGGGAGAGGGAGCAGAGAAGGGATGTAGAAAGCAGTCAATCTGCATGCAGTTACACAAGAGCGCAGTTTAAATGGATTGGCAGAGGGTCTCCCACACCCCATTCATTTGGATATGCACACACTCGAACATGGAGTTCTCACAACCACGCTTGAAACGCGGAGTCAGACTCTGAGCTGAAAATTCAACATCCCATTTCAGGGCTGCTCCTCCACGGCTCAGACACCATCCAGGCTTCTCGGCACACATCTTCGCTCTTTTATCCAAGCAGGCAACCTTGCAACGGGGGGGGGGGGGGAACGCACACTTTCTGTAAACTAACACACACACACTTCTACGCTGCGTTTGTGCAGACTTAGAGATGTAACACTGTGTCATGGATGACAGCGACCAGCTCCCATCGCTGAAAAGCTGAAAATGAGCTCTCGCTGTAATGCCACCGGGTGAGCCGGCCTGCTCGCAGCCACTGCGGAACTCCTACTGCGCTTTATGCCAACACAGCCTGTTTATTAGATAGAGCTCATTATTCAAGACAGGCACACACTGTGCTGCCTCCACAGTCCGACCAACACCGCTGCCACAAGGAGCCCTGAGTAGATTTTAAGTAAGGATTAAGTTTGTCCCGAGCAGGACTTGGCAGGAAAACAACATCTCTCCCCTGCACACTGGACAGCTCTCTCCAACAATATACTTTCACTTTTACACCAACCAATGCGACTGTTTTTTATTTAAGGGTGTACTCAGGAGGAGAGCCAAATAATGGCACATCAGCTGCCAAGAAGAGACTTGAAGAACGTATCCAGGACTCAGCAGAAGGCTGGTGTTAATCCTTAGATGTCAGAATAAGAGAATAGGTGGTTTTTCACTGCCTTCCAAAATGAACCATTCAGTAAATCTCAGAGCAGTCTCTAAACTGGCACCTCTGTAAGCAGAAAGAAATCACTCATATGATTTATGTGACTGTTTCTTGATCGTCAACCACTTTGGTTAGTTTGGTTCATGCCCAAGAAACCTAACACTATCCATCCTGTTTCCTCTTAGAAATAAGAGATTGCTTGAAGAACCACAAGAAGTACCTGTTAGAGAGCTACATATCTTTTAGATACTAGGTACTTGAAGTCAAGGCCTTACTTGTTAACAGAGAAAGACTTTCGCTGAAGGACACATGAGTAAGGATCTTATATCTGTTTCAAGGATTTTGTCTTATTAACCACAATGTCCTTGTCGCCTGAGCCTGATTCCATTAATGTCTCTGTGACATGCAGTTCCATTGAAATTAGATAAATGCAGCCTCGTGTTTTCTTTGGGTGATCCTTGAATGACACATTGATTATAGTTCCTGATTAGTCTGCACCGTATATGTTCCTGCTGCAGTAAATACTCTTTTAGTGTACACCAATCCTAGAACAAATGGTCAAGTAAAAACCTGGAGGCTTTTCAGCTGAAATATATAAATGCATTATTAAGTAGCATTCTTAAAGACCTCATTTTGTTTTCTTTTGCACCTTCTACGGCGACAAGACTAAAGTGCCGGTGATCCGAACGGCTCCTCACTGACAGTTTGAGTTTTATTACTGTCTGAACATTTCTGTCTTACTCTTTGGCCTTGCACTTGGTTTCGAGGTTTCACCGTCTGTAACTTTCAATCTTTTAACGTAAAGGCCACAACCCTAGCTTTCAAGTGGGCTCTTCAAATAGCTTACATGGTTTTTATAACGTTCTATTAATGTCCTTCACCAGTTCAACAGGATGATCATTTATGTTTTTTTTCAAAGCATCTGTCCACTTGCTTCATTCTTGAAAACAGCATTGACAAAACAACCACAAGTTATTCACCTTTAAAAGATCCAGAACAGACACTAAACAGACCTTATGTTGGTCATTTAATCTGCTACTTTGTTCATTTGTGGTTTTTTATTCCTGGCTGAAATAAAAACTGTGAAGGGCCTTCGTATTTACTGAAATGAAGTATCATTACTTGGAAACTGAAGGGCTTTTTCTGCTCTTCTTTGCAGCCATGCCGTCTGTAAAGCCCTATCTGTCTTCGATTTGTTGCTTTAATTCTTTCTTTCCAGTTGAGTCATTATAAGAACAAATCTATTGCAGCATCAGATAACCCACACAATAAAGATCAATTGATTCTCTCAGGCTGCTGTTACAAACTATTTGTGGCACCAAACAGCATTACACTCATGGCTTGATGATTCGAGCGCTAAGCCGCTTAGTGGAGTGCATCACACAGTGCTTTTCAGATACCTTACAATACACGGTTTACACTTCCTTAAACCTCTTACACCCTCTTGCTCATCAGTGGGCGCAGGTGTCAGAGGTGGTAAAATGTTGGCTCTGTTCAAAACATTCAGGTCCTATTAAAGGAAACACTCTAAAAGGTGAGCTAATGATGTCGCAGTTTGAAATGGAATAATATGAGTGACGTCTGACCTCTCTGCGTGGCGATGACAGTAATGTTATGCCAATGCTCGCGCTCCCGGTCCAACTCCGAGGCAGTGGTGATGAGGCCGGTGTCTGGAGTGATACGAAACAGAGCCTCTGGGTCTGACTGAGGATCAATAGAGAACCTGGAATAGAGGAAATAAGGCAGAGGGAGAAAGATAGTTGTGTTTAGAGAAGGAAGGTGGAGGCAAAAGAAATGAGGGGAAAAGACGGAGTGAAGGGAAGAAGCCAGCAGAGATGACAGAGGGGTGCAGAGTGAAAGAAGCAGGCATGGCAAGTGTGTGAAGCTGCGATAAGGAAGTCTGCATTCAAATGGCCAAAGAATTAATATAGGGAGATTATCGCGGCTGATAGGAGTTCTTTTGAAGTGCCACAGATTATCTAAACATCTATATGAGTATACCAACTATCATTCCTCCCCACACACTCACTCTTAGCACTTTAACCGCTGCTAATTGGGGCACAGCTTTCTGTGGTTGTTACAGAAAAATCGCCTCCTCAAGCTCTGAAAAAAAAAAAGATTCTAAACAGAAGTGAAAGAACTAAAAACTTCTGCACTTACAGTCAGCAGCAGGGGAAACACTGAGTGGTTGTTTGCTCAGCTCATTTTTATTTGATTGTATCCATGTGTTTGTTTTGTGTTCTTAAGTAGAAAGGTGATTTTCAATTTCAATCAATACAAGCTACATTTCTTTGCTTATCAATGCTCCTATCTGAGATTGAAAAAAATCAATACAAAATGAAAAACAAATCATTTCCACAAAAATGTCAAATGAACAAACACAGTATATAACTCAGAGCAGCACAAGGTGCTTGATTTTTCTCTGAGCAGTAAAACGTACCCTTCTTAGATAAAAAAAAAAAAAAAAAACACCACCCAATTTAAGAGAATAAAACTTTTTTCACTGAAAAGTTACATTCAAAGATGTGTTCCTCTAAAATGTCTTTACACTCAATATATTGTCATGCTTAAGGCAGCAGCTTGTTAGCTTAGCATATCAATAGACAGAAGGGGAGGGGGTCAGCCCTATGTTCCCACATTTCTAAGAATTTTCTCAAAATTAGGCCGTATGTTCCCACAGGGTAGGGTTAGGGTAAAAAAAATCTCAGAAATGTGGGAACTCTATGTTCCCACATTTCTGATATTTTTTTCACCATTGTGCTGTGGGAATATAGGGCTGACCCCGACAGAAGAATGGTAAACAGCTAGCCTGGATCTGTGAAAAAGTAATTTGGCCATTTGAATGCAAGAGCTGCTAAACTGTTTTTCGTTGTTTTTATAGCAATGACAATAAAGATATATTATATATTCTGCATTCTAAACATCTAACCAACATTTTCACCTCAAAAGCTCATACATTTTAACTATTTTTTGAAAGTTTGATCTACAGCTTACAAAAAACAAGCTAACAGAAATGTGCTTTCTTGCTAGCTAAGACCCATCAAACAAGTTAGCATAGTTTCCTCAAAGTCACTGTATTTATTTATAACTAGACTGTTCAAATTATTGTTAAAGCTTAAGTACAAAACTTTGAATATTTATTAGCTACATATTTCAGAAATATAACAGCACATCTGATTTTTGTAATGCTATAAAAGCGCTGCTAGGCTAATTACTGTACCTGATGTTATTGGTAAGTCCAGTATCTGGGTCCACAGCGCTGACCCTGCCCACAGTGCAGGCTGGCGGGCAGTTTTCAGACACGTCCATGTGGTATCGAGCTCGTGAGAACCTTGGAGGCTCGTCTGCATCCAGCACTGCTACTCTGATGGACGCCCGGTCCTTAAAGGGGCCTCGACGCAGGAAGCGAGGATCCACTATGGGGTTAAGGACCTCCACGGAGAAGGAGTAGGAGCTCCGGCTCTCGTAGTCTACCGGCTGGGGAGCAGAACAAAGAAGGGTTTGAAGGATTTCAGTCAATGTTGAATAAATAATTAGTGCATCATGTAGTTACGGCCAAGTGATCTGACTGGACAAGAGATATTTAATGAGAGTTGGTAACACTCCGCCTATGTGAGGTGTTCTGAATACATTGACATAAAAGAAGACAGTCTTCATCTAGATTGATAAAGATGGTACCTTTGAATCATAGTAGTAGCGAAAGGATTGGGTTTCTTGACCAATGTCCACTTCAATGGTGTAAGCAGAGCAAAATGAATGCTTAGATACACTTGAGATGATAATCTTGGTGTTGCTTATTGGTTCCCAGGACTATACACTGCTTTTAGAACTGTTGAACAACAGCAATATGGCACTTGAGGTTGTTCTGAATATAAGCCTGCATCATCTACGGCTAATAAACTGTATAGCAGCAATGATTGTCATGTAATGATGGCTAATTATGGTGAATTTAGTAGTGGGGACACTTTAAACCAGAAAAGAATTAAGCCAATGTCACAGTTACAAATATCAGATCCAATGAAACAGTTTGTGCTTTCATTTGGTCCAATTTCCACAGCAAATTTTCCACATTTGACTTCCAAATTACTTATCAAAAGCAGGGAGATGGTGAGTTCTGAAATATGCGAAAAGCTTGCAGGGCTTTGTGAATGGTGACAACCAAAATCAGGCAGAGAATTTGGATGAAGTAAAACCATGGTTACCTTACATGTTGAGCGTTTGGATGGTTTGAAGTGCTACTTTGAAGGCTGCTGTGGGTGGATGCATAGATGCCGGTTTTGTGTGAAGTAGGAAAAGACATTCGTGAGGTGTTGATGTTGCCGCATTGCCAATGAGATGCTTGATGCTCAGAGAGTTAAAAGAAATCTTGAGAGCTTCGACGCTGAAGTGAGGACATGACTGACATTGCTTGGAGTTGATATTGTAGGATTCCTGTTGTGCTAAGACTAGAGGATAAATAGCTGTTGCGTTCAGTGGTGGAGTGTTGCATGTTGTTGACGTATATGTAGGAGGTGTGTAAGATTAGTGCTGCTATCTATAGGTAGCACAGATGGAACAGGGAAGTATTGAATGGGGAATTTGCATTGAACATTTTATTGATCACTGGCATTATTTTGTGCTGCAGTGTTGGCATTATGGAACTGTGTTGGTGGATACCTTGCAGGTAGAGAAGTGTGTTTTGCTACATTACGAGCATGTTTGTAGGAGTAGTTTCAGACCTTGTGGAAAGCTGTGGGAGTAAAACTTGGACAAACTTGTTCATTGCAACATGGAGTACAGATTTGGACTTCAAGTAATACTTTCTACTGCAATGTCAACAAATAATATAAAATACCATCACTGAAGTGAAAACAATGCCTCTCCTTTTTGTTTTAGATATGAACCCCACCATGGAAGCCTGGTTATGACAAATATGCATTATTTAAAAAGGTATAAAGAGCTTAAGCTCCAGCCTACACCTTTTTGATAAGTGATTTGCTTTCCTTCCATCCATTTTCTTCCACTTATACGGGGTCAGATTGTGGTGACAGCAGGATTAGCAAGACATCCCTCTTCTCGACAACGTTTTCCAGCTCCTCCTGGGGAATTCTGTGACATTCCTGGGTCAGATGGGATATATAATCTCACCAGGAAGCACTGGGTCTACCCCACTTTAGAACGCCACCTGGATTACTAAGAACCGAACCACACCCCTGTCCCTGAAGGTGGTGGCTCCACAAGGTGACCTCTCTGTGTTATTTTTTAAGGCTGACCTCGGATGGGCCCCGATAGAAACTCGGCCATTAGACACTCGCAGTGGAGCTCTCCCCTGTGGTCTGACAACAGGACGTTGCCACTATGTCCCTCTTCAGGGCAAGGCCGGTCTCATCCTGTCTGGCCAGGTCATAGAGGTTTATTGAATGCTCTTAGTGTGGACCCTTCTCTGGAGGCAACAATTTGATTTGGGAGAAGCTTCTGGGTGCCTGTGTCCTGGACAGAAAAGCTCACAGGTTCAGATGGACAATCCCTTCCACCATGTCAGATTGTGATTCTTGGAGGGGAGCCTAACCTATGTTAGTCCCACAACCTATTGTATTTAAAATGTATACATTACTTCTTTGTGTTTTTGGATTGAGCAAATGGTTGAAAGCAGACTAAAATAAAATACTACGAGAAGCATTACAAACTCCTCTGAGCTTTGCATCCACACAGGTAGAAGAGATTTTATGAAGGATCAGAGCTCAGACCCAGGTGATTATTTGTTACAGAGAAGTTATGAAGCCTATTTGTCTTATGTGTCTGTGTGATTGTGTGACCAACTCCCACCAGCGTGTAAACGGCCTCTGATCGAGTTTTACAGAGACGATTGTTAGCGAGGGCAGATAGATACACACACACACACACACACACACACACACACACACACACACACACACACACACACACACACACACAGGTAATCACATACATCCGATGTCTCACAGACACAAAGAAATACTCTGGCTGATGATTAGATTTCAGGAAGCAACAATTTGAGCCTGGTTCAAAATATCTGTGTGAATGTGTGTGTTAGTTTGTGTGCAGATAGAAGTGCTTATTTTGGGCCCCTGTATCCTCACATCCTCTGTCAGTCTGAGTGTGTGCTTAAAGTAAATGTGCGTATGAATCATCAGAGTGTGATTGGCACAGAGATGCACGTTGGACGAAGGATAAATAGGCTCACTGACTATGCAGAATATTCAATGTCAGATTCAAACAGGGGAAGAAAATCATTCTGAGGATACCAGCGGCAGTGGGAATATTGATATCCTCTCACTCTCGCTCTCTCCTTCCTTTCTGATCTCCCTTTTTTTATTTCTTCATCTGTTTTTTTCCTTCCCTCTCTCTGAGCTGTAAACCCGAGTTAAACTGCTTTACAGAAAATCAGCAGTTTTGGAAAGAGGTGAAGATTGATTAGAAATTATGCGGAGAAAAGGGCGAATTGAAAGACTTAGAGACTGAGGCAATTTAGGGTATATTTCTGCAGGAGAATAAATACACAAGAAGAATTGTCTGTGTAGAAAAGGCGAGAGAGTGTGTGCGGAGGGGGGTTTAGGTGGATTGACGAGGTAGAAGGTTTTCTAACAGGGTCCCTGTTACCGGGTGAGAGAGACAATCTGTCTGAGGACGAGAGGTGTCACTAACACTGTGAGCACACACTCATCACCCGCACCCCCCCCCCACCCACCTTCCCTCAATCCAACACTCCATCACTCCGTCCCCCCTCCTCCTCTGCATCACACACTCCATCACACACACCTCTAACCACTCCCCAGCCCAATCTTTCTCCCCGTAGTGTGTAGCGTAAAGGCTCCAGCTCTGACAAACCACAACACACACACTCATCCTTCTCCCTCTCTCACCCTTACAGGAGGCACTTATCACACAGCGGCCCTCACTGTTTCTCCATGTTTCTCTCTTTTCTGTCCTGTGTACATGTTTGAACAAGTGAACATTACTCACAAGTGCTCCGCAGGCTCATGTGAACTTCTCAGATACGCGCACACACACCATCTAGGAGTGTGCAGAAATGGATTATAATCTTACATTTAGAAGTATACCTCATTCTTTAATTATCTGAATATGTGAATTGTTTAGATTTTTTTCAACAGACAAATCAAACACTAGCTTTAAGGATGTCCTTTGTGAAATTGTTGTTGGATTTGGCTTCATCATAGATCCTTGTAAAGACTTTTTTTTACATTAAGATAAACGTGCAGCATGTTCAGAAATATGAGAAATTCCAAAGCACATGCAAAAGTCCAAACGACTTAAGTGCACTGCAAATGAGCAAGTCAGGTCTGGATTTTAACACCGGGGATGATAGAGCTGAGCAGGGGTTCTCACAGGGCAGCTCCCAACCACAGCTTAGTGTAACCTCCACCAGATATGACTTTAGTTATCCATGCAGGCAGCGGATCAATGAGTTGACTCTGGCGGGCTACAGGGGATGTGTTAGCCCTGCAGCTAGCTGTAGCTACAGGCATCCTGAAGCTGTCCGGGCAGAAGCCTCACTCAGCTCGCTCATCTCCGTTGTTAAATCCAGACCAGTCTCACTTTAAGTCTCATAGTTTCTGTCATTTGAGTGTTACTCCTTATTGTCACCCTGTGCCAAATTCCCCACCCAAACAATAAATTCACCTGTATATGTTGACCGAAATAAAAAATGACAAGTTAGCAGTCCACTTATGACAGTGTAGCTTTAATCATGTCTATAAACTGGCATCTGCATACAGAGCTCCTTCACTTCATGTCTAAACTCAGAACAAGTTGCTAGTTGGGCAATGCACAGAAAAGGAAATCTTGGCCAGAAATTCTTTATCATTTGCTGCTGGCTATACCTGAAGCCACAAAAAGTTGGCCAGTGTTCCCAGAGGATTAGATCATCACCATCAGAGAAAGGCCCATTGGTTCCAGGTTGATTAGTTGGTTTCAATGTGCAACCAGCTAATGAAGAGGACAACTCCACTGGTTGAAAAGATAAGTCTGATAAAGTAAATCTACCCTAAAATCTCATACTTCTCAGGTGATTGATGACCTCATTAGACATGTTCCTGATTAATTCATGATCTCAGTCTGAACATTATCTTAATTTCTGTCACAACTACGGCAAACTGCTTACTAGTCATTAACCATTCCTCTCCAAATAAAATGCAATAGTAGCAGCCAAAATCGTGTTCTCAATGCTTCAAAATAACAGTCCATTCTAAAGCACTGGAAGAACTTATGGTGTCAACTTTTTGTATAAAGTCAATGCACGTCACCCAGTTTAGCTTGAGCATCCTTTGTAGAACATTTTTTGAAAAAGTAACTCAAAGGGGCGCCTGTAGCCTAGTGGTTAGTGTGTGTGCCCCATGTACGGAGGCTCTAGTCCTCCAAGGGGGCTGCCCAGGTTGCTCCTATCCTGAATGTCATTCCCCTCTCTCTCTCTCCCTCTCTCCCTGATTTCTGACTCTATCCACCGCCCAGTCTCTAAATTAAAGGGTAAAGGAAAGTACACATACTCATATATTCAACTTTCCAGTTGTTTTAATGACATGACATTGCATCTGAAAGTCAATGGTTTATAGAGCACTGGTTTCAAATGTAACTCTGAATTTATTGTCCAAACATCTATGCAGGCAAAGTAGAAGATTTCTGTGGAGTCTGTTTTCCTCAAAGTCTCTACCACACAGAAACAGTTCATTGTAAAAAAAACCAAACACATTCATTGACTCTGAAAACAGACTCCACAGCCAAAGAAGAGGATAACACACTTCTTTATGGTGAGTTCATGTTGCCCTCCTCTTACGCACACACACACACTTACAGTCTGTACAAGTGTAACCTTCTCCTGTCCTGCGACGCTGCGCTCCCACAGTCCGTTTTGAAATTCAAAGTCCTCGGTACGATTTCCCTTTTAAATTCGCTTCACAGTTAGCAGAAATTAATTAGCTAACCTGCATGCAAGACTGGCGATACATAATACATCTGTACCAAAAGAGGCGGACCCATAGGCACACATGCTCGACTGAGAAAGTGTGTGTGTGCATGCATCACAGTAACTACACATGACTGCAGGGCAAATCACAGAGGTGGTGCTTCTCCTTGACTGTTCTATAATTGCTGTAAAATAAGACGATTCTCAAAACGTGCTTGCAAGCAAGTGAAGTCATGTCCTCTCCTACAAGTGTGTGTGTGTGTGTGTGTGTGTGTGTGTGTGTGTGTGTGTGTGTGTGTGTGTGTGTGTGTGTGTGTGTGTGTGTCTGTGTGTGCTCTGTGGCGCGCGTACTTGTGTTCGTTCAGCGCCCTGCTGTCCTTGGCAGCTGGAGTCCTTTCTTGATTACGTGCATTCTAAATCAAGATCATACATCACATTTGTCTGATGACAAACGCAGCTTTGGACATTTCTGCCAACAAGCACAACTGCAGAGTGGAGAGAACAAAGCCTCTTCTAAATCTCCTCTTTTGACTTTGTTCTTCCTCTGCCGTCTTCTCTTCCCTCTGTCACTTGTCTTCTCTCTTATTTCACTCTCAGATGTCCCATGTCTTCCTTTTTTTTCCCCCCAACTTATGAGCAAGACATTGGTCTTTCTTTTTTTTTCTTCTTCTCTCCATCTCTCTCTCTCTCTCTCTCATTTTTCCCTCTGAGGAGATTAACACAATCTCTTCTCCGCGTGAGAAAACAAACACAGATAATCCTGGGCGCGCTGCTGGCGTGTGACCGGGGATTAGCCAGCCGTTTTAAGTGAGAGCATATGGAAATAATAACTAGCAAACTGACACACGCGTGAAGCTAGCTTGTCCCCCAGGTAAGAGGAATGAAAGGCACACAAATAGCAGGCTTACACAGCTCAGAGGAGCCCCGAAAACACACCTCAAAAAGGGAAACCTCCTGGATCGGGATACCGCCGGGTTCATATTAATGATGTAGCAACATGCCTTCTGTTGCAACCAGGGACCCCACTTTGTTACACACATGCTGCTAAATACAGCTCACATGTGTAATGAGGTGTTGTTAAATCAGGGCTTGTTGTAAAAGTTTCTCTGCTGCATCACAATCAAAACACACCGCGCGGTTATTTAATCATCACGTGTCTGATTTGCATGCTAAGTATCTGCGTCCATAAACTCAGCATGACTCCGTAAGTCTTCTCCTTCTCTTATAATTGCTCCACATTGTACCCGTTGATTAAAGTGTGATGAGTGCATTGATTTTTTTTTCAACCATTAACTTCCAGCAAATGAGCAAAGGGTTCTCCGTTAGTGTTGCCCTCTGGCCATTAGGGGGCACTGCTGCAGAGCACGGAGCAGCTGCGTACTGTACTGCACTGAAAAAGTGTTATGCTAATTCTTCAATTACCTGCTACTTACTCTGTGGTCTTGTTCACACGCTGTATCAAAAATCTATTAGCTGCAATATGTACAGTCATTAACAGCAATATGTGTTAAGTAAATAATTGGTAGTGGAGTGCGAGAGGGTAAAAAATAAAAGCAGGGAAGTATAGAATTAAATTAGAGAGAGTACATGTATTACGTTGAATTAATAAAAAGTCCTTGAGCATGTGTCATATCTTTCTATGTTTAAATGTGCGTGTGTGCGATTGTGTGTGAATTTGAATGAAGCAGACCTGGGCTGAGTCAGAGCAACAGACGAACAGCACACACACACACATACCCACACACGCACACACACACAGTCTGATATGGCCTCCAGACACAAACCAGAGTCAGGATGGACGAAGCGAGGGAGCGAGGGAGCGAGGGAGGGAGGGAGGGAGGGAGGGAGGGAGGAAGAGATAGGGTGAGGGGTATCTGTGCGTTTGTTTTTGTGTGTTTAACTTTTGTGTTGCTCCAAGTAACTGTGTGTGTGTGTGTGTGTGTGTGTGTGTGTGTGTGTGTGTGTGTGTGTCTGTGTGTGTGTGTGTGTGTGTGTCTGTGTGTGTGTGTGTGTCTGTGTTTGGAGATCAGACACACACAGAGCAACGGAATGCAAAAAAAATACAGAGCAAGGGTGGGGAGCGTGGGGAAACAGGGTGAAAATGGGGGAGGAAAAGGGGGGAGGAAGGGAGACAGAGAGAAATCTCTTTCTTGCTGGGGGTCTCTGTGGGCCTGACAGTAAATAAGCAGTGATAAGCAGCAGGCAGCTTGAGTCGGCCCCTCTGACTTGCAGGCTGTTAATGACCCAGCTTCTCTCTCTTCACTTCTCGTCCCTGCATAACCCCCCCCCCCCCCCCCGCTTCCCCGCCTTCACTACTCACTCTCCCCCCCCCCCCCCCCCCCCCCACGCTAATAGGCGCGTCTTCCACGTTCTTTCTCGTCTTCATCCGTCTGATTCTCTGTTTGCCTTCTCCTCCATTTTGTCATCTTGTATTCTCTCTCTTCCTCACTCTCACTCCCATCTCCATCCTCCAGCTCTCTATTGACTCTATTTCTTCCTAATCTGCTGCTGTTAACCCCCCACCAACACCACCACTAGCTCCCACACCCACCTCCCATCTGACACATCATTCTGAGGTGGAGATGGGCAGCATCCCCAGTGTCGGTCCTTAAATGAGCAATCTTGCAGCTTTTTGCGGCTCTTTTCCCTCGCCACTCTCAGTTTAAACACAGGGCGCTACAAGGTCAACTGTGTAATATTGATGTGTGCTGCGGTATACTGTAGATCTCTCTGTGTGGTTTATTGGTGCTTCTGCAGGTATGTGTGTCTCCTGTGTGTGTGAGGGAATGTGCATCTTAGATCTATGGTTAAAGAGATTCAGCCCACAGCAGCGAGATGACCGGCAAGGTCAAGGCCGACTCTGTGGCAACACAAATTGTTCCGCTCGGAAATCCTTCCTCCTCCAGGGGCACGCGGATCATCTCGGTGCCCTGTTAGAATTCTTCACCGTGTCAAAGCCCTCTGACTCTGGAAAATGGACGACGCAGCATGTGCTAAACTACTAATGCAGCCCTAACATGTGCACACATGCAGAAAAACAAAATAAAGCCAGCCTGTTTAAATGTTTGTGATTCTAATTTGTTTGTTGCATTCTCACGTCCCGGCCGTGGGACAGTGGAAAGGACGCATCGAAAAGGAGCCAGTTAAAGTGGTTTGGGCATCTGTTAAGGATGCCTCCTGGACACCTCCCTTTAGGGGTTTTCCAGGCACGCCCAACTGGCAGGAGACCCCGGGGCGCGATAAGCGGAACAAAATGGATGGATGCTGTGTTTTCAATGGCATGCTGACATTTGATCCACTAGACATCTATACTAAATATTTTTGATGTATTTTAAACTCCTTGCTCATTTTTCTGAGCTGAGTGAAAAGTTTTGATGGTTTCCTCTGCAATAAGAATTTGTATTTTTGCTCATGTGATTTCATTCTTTGTAGTATTTCTAAATGCTTTCTTATCCCTAAATTCATGCAAGTAATTTAGGTAATGCTTTAGCTCTTATGTGTCTTATCGTCTCATGATTATTTATCTGAAACCAGTTGTTTGTTGGGGGCTTGACCATGGACTGTATAAAACATGGACGTAGCTTCAGTGATGTCAACCATTGGTTTTTGAAGCCCAATGGTCGCCATATTGGAAATGCTGTCTCAAACTGACTACTGACTACTAACACACAAAAACCCTGTTTCCACTGAAAGGTCCAGTATGGATCAGTACAGTTTGGGTCGGTTTAGTTCGGTAAAGCCTGATCCTGTTTGCGTTTCCACAGCCAACCGTAGTTACCATACTCTTTTTTTTGGTAGGCGGCATGTAAGCCGGATGCCGATAGCCGCGTCAGCTACGTAATAGCGTGACATCATAGCAGCGCGACACAGTATACCCCGCTAATAAATTAGACAAAGAAGAAGTACGCAACACAGTAAACAAAGAGCGACAATGGAGGACATCCAGCAATTTGTGGTCTTTCTCATTGGCTTTTGGTTCTTTGTTACAAAACGCAATGAAGTTTGAAGGAATGAAGGAAAAATACAGCCGTCCTTTATTACCGCTGTCGCACAGGAAGTTACGATCATTTCGAGCAATCAACGGACTGCAGTGTTTAGCTCCAGCTTTTAGGGTCGGATTGGTAGACTTGGCACCCCAACAGAAGGGTAGCAAAAAGTAGGACGGTGCGGGACGGTAATTTGGGGACCACAAAATGCATGCCGTATTGTGACGAACCGAACTGAACTGCTTGGTGGAAACGGGGCTAAAGAGGTGGAGCTGAGGCGACCTTTAGTCTCCTGCAAACAACTACAATGTAGACATCTGTCTGTCAGCCTCAAGGGGACAATTGAGGAACTGCACATTTTTTGCACTTCCTCATTGGCTTCATATTTAAGCATTTGAAGTTGCCTCTTGGGCTTGACTATTTAGGTATTGCTGTGCATGGACTGGATATTTCATTCTCACCCATATCAGATTCTGCATTTTTTTGAGCCCACCTTTCTTATACAATAAAAACTGAAACAATTATTCTTCAAATAAGTTATGACGGATTGTTTTAAATTTATCTGGAACCTATATAGCAACCAAACTTACCTAAACTTAAAGTAACCAGAAAAATACGTGATACCTCCACAGCCCAGCACTGTGACATCCTCTTCCATTCACTATAGCTTGTATATTGCTTTTCAAGTCTTCTGATTACTCAAAGCGCTTTCACACCGCAGGTCACATTCATACACATTCAATGATGGCAGAGGTTGCTATGTGCTAAGTGTCTTGCCCATGTCGTAGCTTCGGAAGCAAACCTTTTGGTTGAGAGACGACCGACTATGAGCCAAAGCCGCCCATGTGTGATTTTTCCGAGTATTGGTATATTATGCCAGAGTAACTTTAGTTTACTTCAGGTTTTATTCTGCATATACCAAAACCCATAGACGTCGTAGTTGAGCCTAAACGTGATGATCCAGGAGATGGACTCTGGCTTTGGATGTATAAAGAATCAACTTAAACAGGCTTACTTATAGAAAACATAAAAGATCTGCTTTTGAAGAGTTAACAAAGCTGAAAGTGTTAGAGGCTAGGCACTTTTTTAAGCTTTGTTTGTGCTATTAGTTGAAGCCTATATCACATATGTTTTCCATTAGATGTGCATGGATTCCCTGAAAGACTAAATCCCATTTAACCTGTTCTAATCACTATTTTTTTTATTCATGTAAAGAGTTTAACGCAGCTCCCCCACTTTACACAAAATCCCAGCTGACTTCTGAAATGCCGCCCGGCAGCATCTGTAAATATTCAATTTATGTTCCACTGAGCTCGCAGGCGTTTTAAACAAATCTGCATGTAACCTGTGAGTCTTCAGTTTCAATATTTCACCCCAAGCAGCAATCCAGGTTTTAATCTGCGTCTGCCGCTTGAGGAGTCTTTGTAGAGGGATTAAAGACGCACAAAGCAGCACCGAGGAGGCCATGTTGAAATACTAATTGCACATTTTGTTTGGGTTTTTCAGATCACCGTGGCTGCATCCGGTGGGAGAATTACGGTGGGTGGGAGGTGTTTGTTTACATGTCATTTTCCCACCTGTTTCTCAAAGCTCTAAGCGCATGTTGAATTGATCGATCTTCTTTTTACACACAGCCGGTTCCTCCTTTTTTTTCTCCACTCACTTCTTCTTTCTGTCTTGTTTTTGCCATGCTGCTTCCCTCCTTAAGCTCAAGCCTTATTTTTTTCTTTTTTTTTGTCTTTCTGGATGAATATTTCCACCTCTCTGTTTCTCTCAGTGTCTTGCTGTGCTAATTTCTCTCTCTAGCTGTCAGTGATTCTGCAGCTCATGCCGTCTCTGCCTCTCTCTTTGCATGTCTCTTTCTGGTTCCTTCCTTCTCTTACTCCCTTATTATCCCTCTCTCTCTGCTGTCACTGCCTCCCAGGACCTCATTTTAACACCCTCTCTCAGCTTCTTTCTCTCTCTTACTTCATCCCTCCTCTCTTTCCCCTACTTCCCGGGTCCTCGCCTTCCATTTCTTTCTTCTTGCATCTCGCACCGAATCCATCCCCTCTCTGCCTCCCTGCTTCTCTTCAAAGCAGCTCACACCGGGCTTGAAAATCCTGCGGCACACACCTCCTCCAGGTGCGGATTGTTTTTAACGAATCCAAGGCTGAGGACTGACACAGTGATAAATTCACATATGCACACCAGTCTGCACCACTACCTGGCTTCAGGAACACACACACTAATTCCTGTGCACACAGCAGAAACTCACAACACTCACAGGTGGCTTTGGGAAATCTTGAGAGATTTCTTTTTGCCAAATTGAAGTGATTCTGTGCAGATTGTCTCTCTTCTCGGTTTTTGGCAGCCTTTAAGAAACTCCAGGAACATTTTTGAGAAGTTTTCAAAGAATATTATGGGACTTGTTCTCGAAATTTGAAACCTGCCAAATGTAAAGTTACAGTTTGGGGTACAGAGCAGTGAGACAGTTCTAGGAAGTTTGAACAGACTGTGACAGATTGACAAGGAGGCCAAGATTTGTTGCTGAAGCAATGTTGATTGAATATTAAGTTTTTTGACGCCGGCAAGCTGCTTTCACTTGTATCTGCTAAGAGGGGAACGTTTCCGAAGTGCTCACCTTCAATCAGAGTGTGATAGGTGCACAAAAAAGATCCAAAATGCTCCTAAATCAAATGTCATGTGGAATCTTCAAACCACCATTGGAGAACGGAGTCTGCTAAAGGTGTTTATCATGGGCTCTGTGATGGTTGAATATTTACACTAACTTCATGTTTTAATGAGCGAGTAGATTTTATTTTCAATAATAACCTCATTAACAAAACTCATCAATCTTTAATGAGCTGGATTGAACTTTTTCTTTTGAAAGACATCATCACACTCATAGTATTATCTTTATATGACTTTATATATTTCAAGAGGGAATCTTTAATGATAAGCAAATGATTGAGGTTGTTTTTAAAGTAAAAAAAATTGCTCGTTCCAGCTTTTCAGTGTTAAGGTTTTATACCTTCAGTGTCGTTGTAGGTTGAAACTCATTTGGGGTTTTGTCTGATCTTTGGACAGTTAAATGAAAAGAAGACTTCACCTCAGAATCTTTCTCATTGTATTTTAAATGTCTCTGTATTTTCTAAGTTTTTCTCAAGTTTAGCCTGAAGAGTATTTCGATATATTCCCAGAAGAATGATAAAAACATACTCATACTAATTGAAGCTTTGGTCTAATTTTAGACACAAAATCTTGGTATTAGAGTATCTATCTTAAACAAAGAATGTGCAACATTTGACACATAATTACAGCAGAAATCAAGTATATCCTATGCTAATGACTTTGAGTCATGACTGTCTACAATGAGTGAGAAGCGTGAGTCCCACAAGCTGTATTGTTGTCGGGCCATGTTCACATCATGTTTACATGGAGGGGACAAGAACGAGAGAAAAAGAAGAATAACATACTGTAGCATACTCACTGCTTATTTTGATGTCACTTAAGTGTCTTTAGACCACGGCCATTACGTGTTACTTTATGTGCAATGTGAAGCTATGAGGTAGCTAAAGTGTGCTAACATTAGTCTGCTAACACAAAAATGCAGGACACGGGCAATTGCAGCTCGAGCAAACAACAAGTTTGTTTGCCCGCTTGTACTTAATGGTGCTTAATTATTGTGCGTTCTGATTCATAACTCATTAGTGTGGCCGCGAGTAGAGAGGGGTTGGAGGTGTGTCGCTGGAGGAGAGCGGAGGCTTCTGAATAACGGAGGTGTCTCCAAACAGCAGTTTGTTTTGGTTTCATGCTGGTGCTACTGGATCAAAAAGTCGCACATTCTTCCTTTAAGAGTTTGAGACATGATCAATATTATACATGTTTTTCTTTTTTAAGTTTTCCTACTTCATTGTCCAGAGTCAGATGTATAAAAATCATTTTCTCTTAAACAGGACACTTTTTCAAATAAGCTGTGGGTTTTAGCAAACAGTGGGTTTGCACAGGGATTAAATTGTGTTTTTGTGGGGGACTATTTTCAGCAGAGGATTTGGGCACACTAACTAAAATACATCCACGGTATTTATGGCACCAGAATTGTGTATGTGTGTGTGGGATTGAGTCAAAATAAATGACAGTGTTTGTGTGTTTGTACTCTCAAACAAAAACCTAGTGCAATGTTCATTAGTATGTTTCATTTAAAGAACCCTTCAGCACACAGATATATATACTCAGGGCTTTGGCATCATGTTACTATGATCAATTGAATGTTATTTATGGAAATGATTGACAATGAAGATGAAGAACATCAGCAGACATAAAGAGCAGTCTCATCATAATGCACAAACATGTTCTGGATTTACCGGCTAATATACATTGGTGCAAGCAGACACTTTGCTCTTGAATCCCTGTGAAGTGCATATTACCCAGCATACACACCATGAAGACACACAGTGGTGACTGACATCCCACGGATCAGAGAGGTGGCTGACAGCATTAATGGAGACACGCATGTGTTTGTATTGAAGTGTCGGAGGCTCTTCTGCAGGGCTCATTTGAAATGAAAGCATCTTATCTCAGACATGCCCCCCCCCCGGGACCCTCCTACACCCTATTAGGTCTAGATTACATGTGTGTGCATTCCCTCTCCTCACTTCAACTTCCTCCTCACACAGACTTGTCTGTCTTTCAACAAGCTACGCTGGTAATAAACGGGTGTCAGCACTCGTCTCCCCACACACACACACACACACACACACACACACACACACACACACACACACACACACACACACACACACATCTTCATAAGAATGTGATCATTGGAGATGACAGGCAGCTTAGGGAATGACCATTTGAAATTGAAATCATCTCGTATTACACTGACGGGAACTATTAGCAGGCTGAACTCTGAACACAGTGTCATTGATCTCCCTGCACATGCAAATTCACTGTATGAAAAAAAAGAAATCCCTTTTAGCAGAGAGGCAGCAGTCAAAACAGCCCCACAACTCGGGTCACAACATTTTACTCTGAAAGTTGCTCTCAGCTGCTGCAGACATTTGCATTTGGATGCATCACGCTTTGATTGAGTTTTCATACGGGTTTTTTTCATTGTGTACAAAGATGGAAATATTTATGAAAAAAAACAAAAACAAGAGGCCCGTTTGAAGTGAATGGAGCAGAAAATTCATTTGTCAGACACCCTTCACAACTCCCTGATGGAGTCAAATGACGAGACGAGGTGAGATGAATGTAGATTAAAAAACCCGGATGACAGGCATCTGAGACGTGAGTCATGGGGAATCTTACAACTTCAGTACAGTGTCTTTGTGTTCATGCAGCTAATGTTAGGTCAGTGGGCTTATAGGCAACATGAAGATAGCAAAAAAAAAACTAAAAAAGATGCCAACGTCAGCAGAGTCATCACCTCTCCTCCCACTCATCATCTGCTCCTCTCCTCTCCTGTTCCCTTTATCTAGTCGACGTTTCTCTCCTGACGTCCAAATGACCCCTCCTTCTCTCCTCTTCCTCTCCTCGTGCATCCAATTTGTTTTCTCATTTGGATCTTAATCTTTATCTCTTCCTCTGTCAGGTCAGCCGTGTAAGTGATCTGTTTTAATTTCCTTCCTCAGACATTCTTACTTTGGAGATCATCGTTATTATGTCCTTCGTTTTGACTTCACTGGATTTTGATTTTATGACTTTTCTGTTTAGGGATTGAGACAAAGACCAAGGCAGGATGCGACCGAGAAAAGACCAAGACCATAAATATCAATGAAAAATCATCATCTTGTGGGCAGGGGGCGTGTCACTTATTAAAACCTTCACATCGGGAAGGTTGCGTCCGTTGCGTCTTGATACCAAGACCGATCTCGAGTACTATAACACAGCCGTGTAATAAAACTCCCTCTCTCCCCTGTCGTCTCCCTCACCTTGTTGAGCGTGATGACCGCCTCCTGGTTCACCCCTGTGATGTTGAACGTGTCCCCCGTCTCCCCCTCCAGGATGGTATAGTCCAGCCTGGCGTTCTCTCCGAGATCGGCATCAGTTGCCGAGATACGGCCTATCTCCGCCCCGGGGATGGCCAGCTCAGAAACAGAGAAGGACCACATACCTGAGGGAGAGAAATGTGACACATTAGAGAGGCAGTCTTTGTCATTTCATGCGCTGATACACCTGATTTGTCGCTTAAACATTTAAATCTGTCTTTGGAGCTGTTTTCAAATTGCTGTTCCCCACGCGTGCTTAGCCAATATTTACAATATTTCATTCAGATAAGGCGGCTTTTAATTTAAAAGAGGATGAAAGAGAGGGATGAAAGAAGAGAGGAGGCAGAGTGTGGGTGTTATTAAAAGCCAGGTAAAATATGGCCTGAAAGAAAAAAAATAATGAAAAGAAGCTGGGATTTAAAAAAAAAAAACCCAGAAAGAACAAAGCAGATAAAGAAAAAGTAAAGATTACAGGGAAGAAAGCAGCTTCGTCTCCTGAAAACGTTTCAACTTGATAAAAGGAGCTAACTCTTCATCACAAACATCCACTTTTACTCTCTAAGTCATTCCTTTCTCCCTCAAACTAACAAGGATTAAGCCAGATAACAGCCTCTTACATGTTTTAAATAGCTCATTATTTCAGTCACTCTGCTGGCTGTGCAGTTTGCATCATAGTTACACACATTATGTGACTGTTACGAGTCACCTGCTGCACCTACACTGTAAAACACAGAGCAGCAGATACAGCGTGGAACATCTGTGAAGTGGCATTAAACGCAAAACAAACATAAATTTACATTTTCACCCACCACTTTAAAGTCAACTGTACACACAAAATAAAGACACACACACACGCTCAACCAGCTGCACTGACAAGAAGAGGTATAGTATAAAAGATATCACTGTTTAGGCTGGTGAGCACACAACTGACAGACTCATTCACACACAGCTGTTATCTGTGAAATGAGACAGACACACCTGTAAATGTGAGCCAAGAACAACAATCACACAAACACATGTTGGTGGCAGAGGGAAAGATAGGCAGCACTTCAACATGACAATATCTGGACCAACACACAGACTGTAAACACTGATGATGTCAGAGACCGGGAGGCGAGCTGTTTTCACTTCAAGATCAACGTTTAATCATCACAAAGTCACCGGCAGTATAGATGTCCAAGTAGTACTCTCTGATGATTTGTTATTGAATTAAAAAAAACATTTGACTTGTAATTCCAACAAGTCCTCCAAACATACGTGACCAAAACAAAGATGATTCTGTTTTTTGATCTGATCCGTCATTATGTTAAAGTTTAGCTAAGCAGCAGAAAGCAACCGTCATGATTTGTGTTGATTCTGATGCCCCCTGTGGACAAAGTTGATACACCTGTGGTATTTATATTAAGAATCAGGATATTTTGTTATCGAGGTAAAATATGGGTTCACTCTAAGTTTTCAGTATGAAGGTGTAGATCACCATGGTAACATGTTCAGGATAAGAGATTATCCTTCGGAAAAGTCCACTCAAGTTTATTTGATTAGCATGTTTAAAAGAGCCTCAGCTGACTGAAGTGCTTTACACACAAGGCTTAGAAACAACAACAACAAAGAAAGACAGCAATAAATAAATTGGATTTGTTTTAACTTATTTCAAAGGACAGGTTAAAAAAATGTGGGTTTTGAGTTTTGATTTGAATGAATTTAATAGGTTAGCGCCTCTGATAGGGGAGGAGATTGATTCCACAGACTGAGAAGGTATGGTCGCCCCTGAGTTTCCACTGCGCTCGAGGGACGATAAGGAGAGACTGCTCAGACAACCTGAGTGATCTTTTTGTGGTTTAAGGGATTAATAATTCTGATAAAAGAGGCCCCGTGTCCACCTAGCGTTTTTTTTCCGGACACAAAAGCGATGGCTGTGCGCTTGTGAGTGCTTGTGAGTGCTTGCATTGAGCATTTGTTGCGCTGAGATGAAAAGCGCTGCACGCCCGTCCTGTCTCTATGGCAACAGTCTGTTGACAACGGCCGCTGACACTGCCCCGTTACTTTTTGCTGCGTATTTGAGATCGTTTATTTTCCTGATCAGACACGGAGCAAAGAGGATGTGGGTACAAGATATGATCCAACGGCGGCAGGGCTACTCATACATTTTGAAAAGAGCGCCGGTGATGTCAACAGCACCTTTCCGAAAAGTTGAAAGATTTTTAAACTTGAACGCTTGGAGCAGATGCACAAAAAAGGTGGAGCGCTCATAAAAAAAATATGCTGGGCGCTGCACTCTTTCTCCAGACGGCCGCTTCCTGCTGCGATCGCTCTCTGCTCATTGAAAACAATGAAATGCAATCAGAAAAAAGCTCTAGGTGGACACGGGGCCTAAGAGGGGGCCAAACAATTCAGAAACTGATGTGTATGATTGTGTGTTTTCATTTTATTATTTTTTTCTCTTGAAGTGTTAATGCTGCTGGTGGATTATTTTAAAGTCCGGATCCTAAACACGTCCAGTTAGACTCTGATTGAGAACTGCTGCTCTGATAACATCTGCTGTCTGTACCACCTGTGTACACAGACTGGAAGCTATAACACCAACTAACTATTAATATGTTGGCTGAAAGATACTTCACATCTGCTTCTTAACCCGTGAATTCGGGGAGACTATTTGAGTAGAATGTGTTAATCACTAAAACGACGACGTAGATCTGGAGAAAATGAAGGCAAACTGGTGATTGAAGTCCAATCATCTGGATCGTGTTCCTGCCATCCATGATTCATTTGACTTTTTCCGCAGAAATGAACCCTGCAAATTCTCCCTGATGAAATAAACCCATGTATTGAGGACATCCTTCAGTTAGATGAGCTGTTTAATGTGTTTCATACTAAAAGGATCAGATGATGGAAGAATATTTTTTGATTACATGCATGGAAAATTGGACACCATGGCACTAAGATGAATTCAAATTGCAGGGAGGGAAAAATTGAGTAACTCGGTCTTTTCCCTCTTTCCAAGCTGACGCACTCTTATCTAATTAAGAATCACCATGTTATTGCTCCCATAATGAAGTCGGTATATTTGCATTACATCAGCTGGGATGGATTTGGTCAGATTATACAAATTCCTTCTCGATCAAAATGGAATCTATTAGTTTCACTTTGTCAATAATCTGCCTTTTAAAATTGAGATGTTTCATCACTATGATCACCTGACTGCCCTTTTTTCCAGTTTTACTTCCTGTTAGAAATTATCTTCTAAAAAAAACTAAACTGAATTATCTAAGTATACGTGTTTTCTATCTGCAGATGCTGCTATGCTGCGTCTCTGCTTATCATCCCAGTCCGCGCAGCACCTGAGGAATTTTCAGTGTGCCGCAGATTATTGATTTATTTTTCATTGTATGTTCCTGCAACCGAGCGGCACCTGACAACGTAGACTGGCTGTGCACGGGTCTTTGAAGTACAAGTTAATTTGACTGTAAAGTGTTTTTGTTTTGAATTAGTATTTCTCTCAACTTATCTTAAATTCAATCCATTAAAAATGTGCAGGCAGTTCAGACACTAACTTTTTAAGTTAAAACAGCTATTTATTTTTTACAGTGTACTGTATATATTTTTGGCTAAGAGGCTAAGCCCCGCTGCTTACACCAGCAGTGTGAAGGCTCTGACCTGTGAACATGTACGCTGAAATGAAAGAAAAGCTGTCACATACTGCCACCTGTGTAGACAGAGGTCAGCATGAATCTTACTTCTGGCTATATATTTATATGGCCCTTAAAGGCTAATCAACAGACCCAATTACCACACGCTGCTCTCAAGTGGGCTTTTTTCTACTTAACTTCATTTAGCTCCAGATGGACATGCTTCCTCCTCATCCTCTTATGTTTTTCCTCCAGGTGCTGAAAGCTCTCAAGGCGTGTCTCCTGCTGCTTTAAGTGTAATGTACAGGATGTAACGGCGTCAGCACTTACCATAACTTACACACTAAGCAGCTACTTTCTTTCAAAAAACAGAAGAAGAAGAAGAAGCAATAGGAGCTAACTTTAAAGTACTTCAGTCCCTGAGCACCGTTGAACTCCCACAATGCTGCTCTTCATGCAGAGAGACGCATGATTTATTATTCACTCAGACTGAATGTTAATGCGTTATTATTATCGCTCTCTGAGAATACTTACTAACACTCCATTATTTTATTTCTCTTTCAATCGCTGAAACCGTCAGCTTCTCTGCATTTTTGGACTTTTAGAAACAGCATTAATTAGCTGCAGTTCCCGATAGCAATCATCGACACGGAATGATACTTTTTAGTTTGATCAACCCACTGAATTGCAAATCATTTCAAGTCTGTGAAAGACAAATTTCTGTCTAACTCTGTCTCATTAGACCCACATTTACATGCTTCAGGAAAATTGTTTGGAGGGAAATGGGATGCAGCCTGGACTTTGTTTTACCAACATTATAAGGAAACGTTAATTAAAGAATCTGCTGAGTTTGAAAATGTTTATACTTCCTGTTTTTCTATTTATTTCTTTGCTTCTAAGAAAAAATGACTCTGAAATACAAATTCTGTTCCAAGTAATGAATTCTTGATGTTTTTTTTTTAAAGATTTATTTATGCGTCTTCAGCTCTGAAGGTTGGGGTTTGAAAAAGTTGATGGTCTTGAAGGTGATTTATTTCAAACATTCTACTTTTTCTTTTCTTCACACAACTTTTTCTATTAGATTTGACTTTCCTAAAGAAGAAAGCACAGACAACAGTGGTTACCCGCACTTTTTTTTAGAGCTAACACCAGCATGATTCCAACGTGCTGGTTTGTTCATGAAACTTCACAGAAGGCTCTTTCTTCAACAAAGCTCATTATGAAGCGAGGACTGTGTTTAACATCAGGGGCTGCTCTAACAGGAGTCAGACATGTGCCTCCGTTTCAACCATTTCAAACATCCCTAAACCTGAAATGGAGAAAGATTCAGCAGATTCTTTTTTTTTGTTGCCTTTAATTGACAGGACAGTGGATAGAGTAGGAAATCGGGGAGAGAGAGATTGGGGAATGACATGCAGGAGAGGAGCCACAGGCCGGACTTGAACCTGGGCTGTCCGCTTTTAGGATTATAGCCTTCTACATCTGGTGCGACCTGACCGCTAGGCCATCTGCGCCCCATTCATTCTGTTTAAGCATGAAAAACAAGCGAATACTGGAACTAAGTGGATGAACTAGAGCAAATCTAAGTCAATGATGTGTTTTGATTACAAATATAATCAGTGATTCATACCTCAAAATGAATTGATTTTGTTATCATTGTTTAAGTTGTAAAAGAAGAAGGAAATGGTCGTTAGCTGCTGTTCCTTCAATGTCTTTTCATTGTGTGAATGTGCTGCTGTATGGAGAGGATGACAGTCACATTTTCTGCATCACTGAGAAGTGTTGCACACAGTTTGTTTACTGTATGTGCACAGATTTCCATCCATCCATCTATTATCCATACAGCTTTTCCCATTCGGGGTAGCGAGGGGCTGGATCCCAGCTGTCATTGGGTGAGAGGCGGGGTTACTCCCTGGACTGGTTGCCAGGCAACCACAGGAATAATTACTGAAACACCTAGGCTCTAATGTCGAATTAAAGCTGAAACTCTGAACCTGCCTGGTCCAGATCAAGTTCTTGAACTTGTAAGCAACTAACTGGAATGCAGCCATCATGCTTCCCCTTAAAAGCATAATTAACAAAACCACTTAGTTGTTAATAAAGTATTTTATTATAAAAAAGAGGCGTTTCATGTATTTCTTGCTAAAACTTGCTAAAAATTAAGAAACAAGAATTGAAAAAACAAAGGAAAGGGGAGATAGCGTGACGTTTTTGGAAACTCTGATTTGAAGTTAAGGGTTGAAGTTGAAATAAAAGAAAGAGAAAGAAACAGGAGAGACCGTGATAATACTAAAATATTCAAATATTGCTACCAAAGGTAAAACTATCCCTTTTTATATAATCACATGTTGGATAGTTTGCTTCAAATATTGTGAATACAGTTTGAATTTGTCCTTACACAGTCTAAGGTGACAGTGCACAAAGCCAGCTCGTTAAATAGACTGTTTAGTCGGTTTGGTTTGGTTTGGAAGAACTTGACTGGCCTGTTCAAAGCCCTGATTTCATATCCATCCAACACCTTTTGAACAAATTAAACAGACACAGAGGGCCAGGTCTTATCGAGAAGCATCAGAGTTTGACCTCAGTGATTCTCCTGTGGCTGGATGGCACCAAATCCCTGGAGCCAAGTTCCTGATTTCAGACATTACCTATGGTTGTGATACTCCTCCTTCAACACGTCTCAGATGAAACATGTAAAATCGTGGTGCATTGTATGGTAAATATATTCTGCTGATGACTTTGCCGACGCCCACGTTCCCCTGTAGGTTTCAGCCCACGGAAAGGGACAGCATGTGCCAGTGAATCAACACTAAATGCCAGTTTATGCGGTGTGACTCCCATGCCTACCATCTGGGAGCGACACAGCACACCAGAAGGCTGAGATGAACACAACTCCAACACGGAGAAGGATGTTGCTAATGAGACAGCAAATTAGGAAAGTTATTTACAAGTCAGAGACTGCAGTTTCTATTGATCTGTGCCATTGTACGCTGGAGCGCGGCAACGCACGCCTACGCCAAACACTACAGCCGCTGTCATGGGTTTACTCTCTCCTTCTCCTTCTCAGCAACACGCACACATGCACACAGAAAAGTACTCCAGCCGCACACTCTCTCATACACACTTGTCACACCCAGGGAGCGCTCGCGAGGAGAGTGACAAAGAGGGTGTGATGCCGGCAAAGTAGGCTAGACCTAGTCATTATCAGCTTTCTGCTCACATGGGAGAGCAGCTGGCAACACAAGTCGTACATCATTTCCACCTGTGATGGACCAGGGGGAGGGAGGGAAAGAAAAAAAAAAGAGCAGTGATCCAGCAGGAGAGAGGGAAGGGGAGGGAGAAAAGTGAAAAGGTGAGTGGCAGGGGTGAGATTCCCAGCTCATTCTGCAGCCTCCAAAAGAAGCACAGGTCCCTGATTAAATCACAGATCTGGTGAGAATAGGGACTGGCTAGGATCTGTCTTCTCTCTTTGTCACACAGGTAAAGCTATTAAAGTGGGCTGAGGGGAAACAGCATGGGCAGGCTGCTTCAATACTTCATGTCTCCCTAATATAGGCGCTCCCCGCTGAGCCGGCCATAATTGTGCTACAGAGAAAAGATGGAAATCCCTCCTGTGCTGTATTTTGGGCAGTGTTTCACAAGAAGACACTCCGCTCACTTCTCAGTCTCACCTGTTGTCCACGTTAAGGTGTTCTGGTTCCCCATGGCTGTTGTGAAATGCCAATCCACCGAGGGACGCTGCTATTGGTTAGGGACTTCATGTTTTTGAGGCTGAATGGAGGACTCAGGCCATGCTGGTAAGGGAACACAGGATTGGGAGATAACAGGTGGCATGTGTAAATCTGGGAGGATTTAGTTTGATCATAGTCTGTGAGAGAGGAACATCATCCTTTTGTTTGGGAACCCCCATATTGAAGTCTCGATTTTGTCATTTCAGCCGTTGCTATCTCGTAGTTTGGAAGCCAGAAGTGACCATTAATCGGACCAAAGGAAGGATATGCAGTGTAATGTCTTTACTGTTTGACAGCTACATGTCCATTACAGGTAACCATGCACTGCTGTATCCTAAAGCAACTAGCAGCCTGTTGCAGACCCAATATATAGTTGAATTTAACGTAAATCCGAGCTTTGACAAGGGAAATAGCCAATCATAGTTCACACGTGTGTGTCCCCAGTAATATTTTCAGTCTATGGTACTGGACTTTAGGGTTGAAGCTTGCTTGGGCATGGTACGGATGGCCAGTGTGACCGCACCCTAAGAAGCACTGCTGTCCATGAATACCGACTATGAGTTGAAGGACGTGGTTTTTGTGGGCTGACGCATTCGATTTGTTGTTATAGTGCAGCTTACAACGTGGTCAAAGAAGTGAACTGAAGTTAAACATTCTGTCATTGAAATACGGACTGTAAATAATGACCATCAGAGGAAGAGGAAGTCTTTAACCAGAAACACTTATCCAAGTAACTTCTGAATATACTGGGAGCCCCAAAAATTGTCCTTCGCCCCATGAGGCTAAATCCTCATCAGACAATATATTGTACGAATGTTTGAAAGATTGTGAAAAAAAGTCTAAGGTTAAATCAAGCAAGTAGTGGCTAATTTTCCTATCCCAACTTCTTTTAACCATCGGACATACCTCCCAGCTAGCTGTTAGAAATGATACCGGTTTAGTGCACAGTCTGGAAGTTTGACACAGGTTTTAGAGGGCTGAAAAGAGCTGAATTTGACAAACTGCAAGATGGCGAGGTGAGGGAGACTGAATGTGATCTGAAAGAAAAGGTAAGGACTGTAAAAGGACAGATAAATGTTAAATGATATATGCAACATGACAGGGAAAGAGAGAGTGGCAAGAGAGGAATATACAGAGTAAAAAACCCAGAGGGAACTACTTTTTGAAGAAAAGAGCGGACCGGGTCTGTGATATAAATTATTCGGAAAGTAAAGGAGGCGACGGGGTTTGAAGTGTGGAAATTAAAAAAACTAAAGCTATGTGACTGTGGTACATTTTTATCTGAGGCTGGGGCAGAATGTTTCTCATGAAGCTGCTGGTGGTAGAACGCATCCAGTTAGAGGAGTCATTAAAAAAATGTCTAGCTGGCTAAAGCGCAAGCACTGGTTTTGAAAATAGCCTGAATAAAATCTGCATCCGTTTAGGGGCGGGAGTCCATTGCACACAGGCACTCGTACTCAAGAGGGCTTAAGGGAAAAGGCCAGGGAGACAGGAAAGGGAGGATCAAGACGGGGAGAGTGCGATTTAAGGAATCATCCCGGGATGTAAGAGATGGAGTGAGGGGGCGATAGCCAAGACACAAATGAAGAGATGAAAACAGCAGCTTTTTGCTGTTGAGACAGAATTTTTATTCTTGCCAAGCCACTACGGGGTTAAATTAGACTGCACGCAATGAGAGTGAAAGCAACAGTGACGCCCTCTATCAGGGTGCTAATGGAGTTAATAATGAAAACGTGTGGATGTGCATGGCAGGCGTATAAAACACTGCATGTTGCTGTTTAACGTGCGCACACAGATAGGCCATTAGCCCTTACAGAGTTCTGGTTTAATGCTGTATAGAGTAGGAGGAAAATGCCTGAGTGTGTGTGTGTGTGTGTGTGTGTGTGTGTGTGTCCATTAGTCCATTAGCTTGTGGATACTTGTACTTGCATGCTGCCGTGGGCACACTCAGGTACCTAAGTGCAAACAGTGCTAAACAATGTTGAACTATTAGCCACCCAGCGTCAAACCTGAATCACAGGTGGTTCCTTTAAGGGCAGTATAACTAAATCTGAAGAGCACTCATAACTTAGATAATGGAGCTTTTTTAATCCCCCTTATTGAAATATTCTTAGATGTCTCCTAGCAGCGAGGTTATGAAGAGGGCTCGAGCACCAACTTCAGTCTTCTCATGATATCAAGAGGCTAAAAAGCTTTACATCGACTCCCAGTGAGCATGCAAAATGATAAAACGACCAAGTGGCTGGATGACTGACTGATGTGACTACTCGGAGGGTTAGTGCAGATCGGGTCTGGCTAAAAAACTGGCTTCGATTTCTGCAGACATTCGCCCTCCACCTGTGAGATATTGTGAGAGAAAGAGAGGAATGTAAAAGAAAAAACTGATAGAAAAGCGAAGCGGGGCTGAGAGTGAAAGAGGGAGGAGAAAGAGAGAGTGTGAGAGAGAGAGAGAACGAGAGAGAGGGAGAGAGAGAGAGAGTGAGAGAGATGTGACTGAGAGCAATGTTTCCAGCAGTGATTTTACTGTCTATTGAAGCAGAAAGCACTGAACTTTAGATGAAATATTAATACGTAGCAAGAGAAACAGAGGGATGGAGAAAATAAAAGGATAAGCATGCTGGTATTAGCCACCTCCGTTTTAATTAGTTTCTCTTTTCATTTCATTTCCTCCGTCTCTTATTTGAGCTCTGAAGATGTGAAACTTAATTAGAAAATAACAATTATTGGAAATTATTGCCTATTACCTAATTGTTTAGGTTATCGGGTAATCATTATTACTCTTTGCAACCACAGCCTGGCATTAGAGCCTGATGAAATTAGTCAAACTGTTTCAGGATTCAAATGAAGGATTTTCCATCAGAATGTACCGGTGCAGAGCGGGCTAATTCAGGAGGTTTTATTAATATACATCGCCGAAGGCAAACTGCAAACCTGACGTGGACTTTCCTCGAGAGACAAGGAGCATCAATTTGTGACAACACTGAGAGTTTTTTTTAAAAAAATTTAAGAAGGAGGAACTGGAGTGGAGGAGTTAAAAAGAATTAAACAGGATCTAAATTGAATATTCTTGCAGGCTAGTTTGTGCAAAGTGATTAACACTGATTGACTACATTATGTAATGCCAGAGGGTTTGGGAAATTCAATCAGAGCCGGTATTTATCAGGCAACTCAGATTCACTCCTAGGAATTGAGCTGAAATTCAACCTTGGACTAAAAATACTCACTAAAATGAAGAGACTGCGTGCTGTAAATAGCTCCTTTCAATACACAATGAATTAACCTGGGTAGCTACGTCATCTACGTTATATAGCTCCTACTTCTCCTTTGTAGGGCTGCGGAGGTCTGGAGCCGATCACAGCTCCCGTTGTTACCACAAGGTAAATACATTTAACACATTCAGGCAATATCAAGTCATCAATGTTCCACCCTTCATGTCTTTGGACTGAGGGAGGAAATATGAAGCTTATGTAGGTACAAAGGAAACTTTTTGATGACTTGACTGCTGTCCTTATTACATGATGATGACCTTGTAATCTCTGGATGGATTATGGTCAAAGATGACAGTCGAAAGAGTGAATGAAACACAATGTATGTTCTACGCTGCAGATTAAAGGAGGTGGTTCAGGTGGAGTAGACAGTGTTAGACTCTCCCAGACCATTCATGGACGTAGTTTCAGGGACATAAATCACTGGTTTCAGGAGTGTATACTTCGGAAGCGCAACGATGGTTTTCACTATATTGGAAATGATGAACTTTCAGTCAACCTGTTAACAGGCAAAGATCTGGGCCTCCTGACAAACAGCTACAACCTGCCGTCCCGTCAGTCCAATCAGGCACGCGCCTTATTATGAATAACTCTTGTCCTTTATCAAATCAAAACAGATTTGTTTTTTAACCCCACCCACCCACCTAACGAACCCCTACCCCGTACAGTGTGTGTCTATGAAGACATGAGGTATTCAGACCAAACTACATTTCTGTACCAGGCTGTGAACATGTTTATTTCTGCTGTCAAAATGGACATTATATATGGGCTGCATGTGTATGTGACTTTATTCTGCAAGATGTATCATCTCTGCCTCTGCTCTGTCCATGCTGCAGCTGCCCTGCATCGTACTGGGCCTGTTGTTTCAGCCTCACAACCAACATGGCATCCGTCTGCAGCCTGAAGTTACAGGAAGAGGGTTCAGATATTTTCCCATACATCCTAAATTTCTGTTTATCAAAACATGTGGATGTCGTACAGCGATTTTAAACTTGAGTTGTCAGACTAAATAGCAGCTTTTCTTCATTGTGTGTGTGGAAAATGTAATTATGTCCGCATACTGTTTCCCCCTAGACGTATTTAGTGTTGCAAAATAGGTGTAAACGAACTTCATGTCTGGGGACAGGGCTGCACAGGGAGGACATGCAAACTCTAAGCAGAACCTGTAATATCTGAAATAACACTGTGACATTTAATGACAATCTGTGAAGTCTTAACACATTTGACTCATTTGTGTTTTCATGTAGTTTCACTCTGCATACAATAGAGCCTCTTCTCACCTACATCTAACAACACACTCAGCAATTACAGAGCACCACCTGCAGCCGCTTACCTTTACAGGTGGTGCTTGAATTGATTTATTCTCGACTTGTCTGATTGTTGAGAAGTGTAACACAACATTGTGAATATCTCTAAACTATAATGAAGCTTGTTAAGACTAAGTGGCAGTTAAATGAATGAATCTGCTCATTTTCTGAGAAACTACACGAGCAATTTAAGCTTAATTTTTTTTTTCCTCACTTGTCTTTTTCTGCAAAGCTTGAAGAAGCTTCTTAATTTTGCATGAGGTCTGTATGTTTTTTAGCCGAATGAGTTTGTGTTTTCTTTATCATCCCACACAAGAACAGGCAAGAAAAAAAATCAATTCATTTTTGCACATCCTGCATATCTCATAATGATCTCATCATTTAATATCCCTCCTCCCACCGAATGTGCCTGAGTTTCTCTGGATAAAGGCCATTCAGCTGGCTGCTCCTATCGAGTAACACCACTTACAGACCGCTCCTCACCTTCAGCACAGATAGAGAAGTCATTCACTCAGCGAGGAAAGCTGATGAAACGTTTTTTTTTTTTTCCCTAAATGAAAGTCAAACCAGGAATGGGTCACTCTCTCGTCTCAATTCTCTGTGAAGATTTGGAAATGTAATTTCTCACTGTAAGACTAACTCTGAGACAAGATCCAATGATGTGTGAGATAAAAAAGGGAGATGATCTGTTAAATACGGAGAAGAAAATGTGTGACTGCAGAATTATGGAGAGATTACACCGATTACATTAATCAGATCTTTATAAAATAAGTGCAGTGTATTATATAAAGATAAGAAGGTAATTGGTTGTTGCTGTACGCAGGAGAATTAAGCCCAACTGGTGTTTTACATCTTAAATCAGCTTTAATGGTGTCAGACGTTGATGACACTTTGAATATACATCCACACACTCTGAGATGAATAATTGTGCGTTTTGCATGAATGTATATAGATGTATCTGAAGCAGTTTTATGTGTAACAGATGACGCCTGGATCAAGCCTTCCCCTCTCTGCCGTGTTTTTGTGCAAAGCTTTGCACTCTGCATTCATGCTCCGCGGCCAAATGAGCCTGGTGAGAATTGAACTCATAATTGCAAGTGCAGCAGTTACAACGTTGCCAAAAACCACACGGGAGCCGTCGTACAGTCGATGAAAAACAATGACAGCGCAGGTGCACAGTTTCGAACGGAGAAAAACACCACTCACACAGAAAACATAGTCATAACATGTTCAATTGAAGCAACAGTGCGAACGTTTCCCCTCCATCACAACAATGAGTAGTTTATGAGCACTTTGTTTAATCCTCCTAGCAACTACAAACAATGTAATGGTTTCTTACTGCTGTCTGACACAGTTTTCCCCTGAAATCACAATTTTCTCACAGTCCTTGCGTCTAAACATGAAAGTTTTGGTCATTTACATCTGACAGGTCGCTTATCTGCAATCTATTTAAAGCAGCAGGGAGCCTCCGTTTCCCACAAGGCCTTGCAGGTTCCATTTCAGCATCCCAATTCTACGTTGGAGTATTAGGAAACGATGAAGGAAAAAATCTGAGATTTGAAAAACAAAGTCTTAGCAATGAGAGCATTAAGTCTTAATTTTATGGGGAAGAAAGTTGTAATTTAACAAGAATTAAGTTGTGATTTTAGGATGTGGTTAGCGTGTTGTTTGGGTATCAGAAGAGCAGCCAGCCCCTTGTGCTGAAATGAGGAACATGGAGCAGAAGTTCTACTTCTAGCAGGAGACAGCTTTCAAACATCAATGAAAACTTAATCTTATGGCACATCAGCATGACATTGTCACACATATCAGGAAAAGACTCTGCAGGAAACGGAGTCTACTTTGGAGAATGGCACCTTGGGCATTCTCGTAAAACAACTTGTGACAACAATTTTGTGATATCAATGGCCCTATTTTAGCTGTGTGAACAATCCGGGCGCTTGGCGAGGGGCAAGGTGAGGCTGCAATAGCCAAGGAATCCCCATAGTCATAGGTTCCATATTAAAATGGCCATTTAAACAGCAGAAACAAACAACACAAACAAGTTTACAGCCTGATATTAAAGGATCGTTCCTGAAAACAACATTTTTTATAACTCATCTCTTTTTTTTTTATTCAGCCGAAGAGTTTTTCATGCATTTGCATAATCATGATGGGCGCGGCTGGGTTGGTTGACAGGCAGGCGTAAACCCCGCCTCAGCTCCGACTCTTTCCCGTCTTCTAGATTGATCTAAAGTTAGGTCAAGAATAGAGCGCTAATTTCATAGGCCCTTAAAACTGCCTCTGCAGAAACCAAAAAGGGACTTCACTTTCAGTCATGTTTTATACAGTCTATGTTACCTATTAGTTTGTTCTGTTCAGGATGGAGGGGGGGGGGAGTCTCACAGCTGTCATTGGGCGAGAGGTGGCGACAGGTCAACAGTCAATCACAGGGCTGACTCACAAACAGTGGGTGAGTAATTTAGAATGACCAATAAACCTAACGTTCATGTCTCTGGACTTGTGGGATGAAGTACACACACACACACACACACACACACACACACACACACACACTCCATGCAGAAGAGCCCCTGTCCAAGTTTTGAACCAGGACCCTTCTTGAGGTGCCGGGCCCTTGAATCCAGTTGAATAAGTCTGCACTCAAATTTACTTAGCACCTGCTCATCTCACAGAATAATCACCTGTTTACTCAATATGTGGAGGAATATTTATGATTGATAAGAAAGCTGTAAACTCAACGCAGCCCAGCCATCTCTTAAGTATAAGGGATGAGAGGGAAGAGGCTGAGGCGATTCATTTTGCACCCCCGCGGCAGAGCAGTTTACCCACCGCAGCTTTTCTGACAGAGACAGTACAGTGGATGGAGCTGCTGAGTGTGTGTCTCGAGGAAGATGACGTGCTGGCCCATTTCCAGCTGTGTTTGGAGGAGAGAAGGGTCAGGAGTGCGGGGAGGGCAGCAGGAGGAGGCGGGCGAGGTCTCAGGGAGCATGTTCAGCTGTCTCCTCAGAGGGGTTAGGTGGGGGTTTTACATGTTCAGCCGAGTGGACATCAGTGTAGTTCGTCTGTGACAGGGGGATGAGGGACTTTAAGAGAATTTCAAAGAGTGTTCTTCTGTCCAACTTTTTCCCAAGGATCCACTTTCGTTTCAGTCTGAAACAGGACTTGCTCTCGTGTATACCAAGACGAGAGGCAGGCTAAGTGAAAGAAAAAACAACAACAAAAAAAAAAAACACCACCCAAACACACAGTGATGTGCGACAGCTCGCAATGGCCCGCCACACCCCGCTGAGGATGTGCTGCTCACAGTCCAGCGACTCCATTCATCAAGCCCGACAGAAAGAGAGAAAGCAAGTGCAAGGGGAAGAAAAGAGGAAGAGCAGAGAAGTAAACAGAGACTGAGAGGTGAAAGGTAACGTTGCAAGACAACAGAAAAAAAGGATTGAGTGCTCGGAGAACGACAGCAGGTAAAGGTAGGTAAGCATGAATCAGAGAGGAGGCGAGGAAGGAGTGATGGAAGGAGAGAGAGAAGGGGGTTTAGTCGCTGTCGGGAAGGTTCCCATTAACATGGAAATCACTTCCTCCTCCCCGGCTCTCCATGGCTCACTGATGGCTCGGCGGAAAGAGAATGGCTTTAGCTCGTATTATTCTGCGTGAGGGGGCACACTGCCAGGTCAGATGAAAAAGTAACGCGGAAAAATAAAAAATTGTCGAGACAGTCTCTTTGCGCCCTGTCTCCCTGCCTTTCCTGGGTTTTTTTTCTGTGAGACGTTGCGAGAAAAGGGTGATGGATTCACCTCATTTCTACAGAAACCACAGCTTTCATACGAGAATAAGAAAGCGGGAAGAGGAACAGAAACAACCCTGTTTGTGAGGGTTTAATGAAGTTTTAAATGTTCCTGTATTCTCTCTGTAATGGTAAGGGGAAACATGTAAGAATGGAAAAGTCTCTGAGTGTGGAGAATTTAAGACCCTCTTGGGCATCCATAAGACTGGATTGCCTGCATGTAGGTCTGCTGGAGAGGGTGATTACCGCACGAAGAACCTCTCCTCACAGGCTCTTATTGCTGCACTGGAATTGTGGGAGAAAAGCTCATCAGGGGGAAAAGTGCTGCCCGCAGATTACTCACAGGAGCCGCCAATTTGCTTTGGCTGGGAGGGCGGCGCCGAGCCTCGTTTGTTTGTGCGTGAGGCGAACAAGAGAGAGCGAGAGAGGCAGGAGGACAGAAAAAGGCACTACCCACGAGGCCGACTGACCCTGCTACTTCAACACTCCCGCTGGACACACACACACACACACACACACACACAAAACCACACACAAAAGAGTTAGTAGGCTGCAGCAGCATGCATACCCACGCGAGATAAAAGCCGAGAGGAATCTATCCAAGTAGAGCTCAGCATTGTGCCCTCATTGACTCCAGGGCTAGGGCTCTGCAACAGCTGGCTTATTTGTGCAGTGTGATACGAGGACTTAAACCCCAGAGCTGGATGCACGCGTAGATTTTTCATGTATGTATTTCATATGTGGGGCTGTATGTTTTAGAGGACAAGTGCATGCATCTCCAAGGGTTGTCTGTAAACATAAAGAAACAGCCACAAACATCCATTATTAATCAAAGAACAGAGCTGAATTCATCCTCCATACAGTACAGAGCACAAATAGGGCCACACCTCGATTGTGATTGGCTGAAAGTTTCAATTAACTCCTGAGAATAGGACACTTGTGGTGTAGTAGGCACTGGGCATTTATTGTAATGCAGATAATCGTTATGATAAAAATAAAGCACTTTAAATAAAAATGAATAGGCCTGCATGTACAAAAGAAAGCAGACCAGCTGTGTGCATCATGGCATCTAAATGCAAACATGCTTCCATCCATTTCCCAGCATCCCTTCAGCTCTGTGTGAGATGAAGTGATTCTCAGCTCGCCTGATTATCGCTGTTGCCGTTAAAGCCATTAGCTTTGCTCTCTCATTCCTCCATCTCTCTCTCTCTCTCTCTCGCCATCATGTCGTCTCCCTCCTCCCTCCTTCATGCTTTGCTGAACTTGCCCCCAGGACTCACTTTGCTTTCATGCATCCTAAAGAGTGCCTGCTTCACCTCTTTTATCGTGCCAGTCCAAACAAAGGGGGACGTCAGCAGTGTGGGTGGCGATCATTGGATGGGAGGACAGGACGTGGGCGGCCATGTTGGACCAGATTGGCCTGTGTGTGTGTCCCTTTAACTCTGACGAGCCCATTTACTGGCCCCTCAAATGCACATTAGTCATGCCATTTAGCTAAATTCATTATCGATGCCCTATTGAAGGGGACACAAGCTATTTTCAATATGCATTAGATGTTATTGAATGTGATGTGACTGCTAAACAGGATGTAACAACAAATGATACATTGAGATGCCAACACTGGTGGCTGCTCGCTTTCTACAGACAGTTTTAGGAGACCAGTTCTTCTTTTTTTAACTTCTGTGATTCTCAGTGTCCTGCAGTACTGTGACACCACTGTTGAAATCTGTCATGTCTACAGAGATCCCACCGAGCTGTGGGAGGAAAAACATGCCCACCTGTGCTGGCTGAAGTGAAGTACACACAGGTAGGGCTCTGATAAATGGAGGGAGAGCCCATTGCTTAGTCCTCTCTTCCACCATCCAGATGGTGAGGCAACTTAAAGCTCGTATGAGGAGTTTTTAACAGGTTATAAAACCACCTTAAATAAACACTGATGCTGCCATATGACCTACAAAAGCAAACAAGACCATCAGCATTGAGAATTATTATTTCAATGAAGTTATTTGCAATGCCTAAAACCACAGGAGTAAAGGCCCTGACACACCAAGGAGACCGTCGGCCGTCAGTGGTGGTCGTTGCCCTAGTTTTTGCGGTGTGTCCAACTCCGTCGTTACCCGTCGGCCCCAGTTGGCCTTTTTAATGCCCAATCCACATGTTGAATCGTGGGTAGGAATCTCTCTGATTGGCTGTTCAGCTAAGCGAAACAGGAGAGCCAGTGCACAAGAAGAAAAATGGAAGCGCCTCTTCTATTCTTGTTCCACTGATAAAAGATCAAGGGCTGACAACGCCAGTGCCATTTTCAAATTTTTATCAAACATTATTCTTGATTAGAAGTACCTATATTATGAGTGTTGAGCGACAGCGGTGAGAACATTTTCTTCTTGTATCACAACAACAGTTTATTTATCAGCGTTCTTCCTCGTCCTCTCCCGGTTTCCCCTTTTTGGAACGAATATTCCAGACTACCACCACCTGCTTGGTGTGTCAGGGCCTTCAGACAGAGTGGTAATATACAGCTGCCGAAACAGCCTTTAAAGAGTCATATGTTAAAGGTTAAAAAGAGATAAGTGGTACATCTTTGACCACAGGGGGGCGCCAAAATTGACACAAACTGAAAGTTCCTCACAGGAGCTGTAAGCTCATTTTGAATCAATTGAGTGTTTTACTGATGTTTAAAGGTTACTCTTACTCTGTCTATAACTTACTCTGTAACTGAAAAAGTGATTTTGTTAAGGTAAGGACAACTGCCTGATTATGTTAAGTTAAAGGTGCAAACAATCATCTGCTGTGTTATCACCAGTGTTGGGACTAAAGTGTTACTAAGTAAGGTGTTACTGTAACGCCACTACTATTTCCGGTAACTACTAACATTCCAGATTCAATAACACCGTTAGAGTTACTGACTTTTAAAAGCGCTCGTTACTTTATGTGAAACAACCGACAACACGCGGACGAGGTTGCGCTAACGTCAGCACAGTTGCATCCTGGGAGAAAGAACGTTGCGCGTTGTAAACAAACACAGGCTGACGATCATTCAGCTGTGAGCTTTCTGTCTTGGAAATACCGACATTATTTTTCCCTCCTCGAGTTAAACAACACGAATATTAGCAGTGAGTTGTAGTCTATGTGCAGGAAGAAAAACTTCTCACACCGGAATCTAAACTTAGAAAGAGGACATACTGGCTGCTGCAGTGGTGACAGAGAAGCAAAAATTCAACAACTTAATGTCTGACCATATAGTCAGGTCATTTTATGATTTAATTCAGGAGTTCTCTTACATAGTGAATCTTGATTTTAAATATGGAGCTTAACCCCAGATACAAAGCAGGTTAAAGAGCCTTACATACCGTGTTGTGTTCTGTGATTATAAAACCTGTTGTTCAAGGACAGTAAAGACATCTGCTAAATAATCAGACATTATCATAGTCAAAGGTATGTTTCTATGTCACTTTAATGTTACAAATAGAGCAGATCTAGACTGTTATCTAATCATGGATGTAGTGTGCAGGCGACTGTGCCATTTATGTTCAAAGAAAGAACTATAAAAACACCAAAAAGCCAGCTTACAATTCTCGCCTCATGTTCTATTAACATTATTTTAAGCATGAATATTGTATCACCCGTTATTAATAATGTAGCAAGAGTATCTGAATAATCCTCGATGGCTAATTCAAACCCCAGGAAGGGGAACGACCGTTAGAAAATGCTCATTGAGAGGAGCTAGAGTAGTTTATGTTGAGATTATGACAAGCAGGATGTCTCTGCACAGGCCGTGTCTGTACGTCTGCCACTCGGCCTAAAAAAGACTGAGCGCTCAGGGTGTTGCATTAGGAACAGATGGGAGAGAGTGTGATAAGGGGACACAAGGGTACCGGGCGTGTGAAGAGCACACATTGCACACATTGAGAGAGAGACGGGGAGTGTGTGTGTGTGTGTGTGTGTGACTCTGGGCCTGACAGGAGATGACAAAGTCTGTCACCTCTCCGTCTCCCTGCTTCCTCACCTCTGACTGATCATGCAAGGGTGAGCGGATTGCGCGTGTGCACCAATCAGAGGCAAGATGCATGTAGAGGAGACTGCTAAAGATGCACAAAAATAAAGGTTGTGTCACAGATAAATAAAGCACACACAAGGTTAAGTCCTCACATCAATCTATTAGCACCCTTTAGGCTCACCCACTCATCTCGCTTTATTGTCTGTCCTTCTTTTTTTTTTGCACCTCATTCTCACCAAAGGACATAATACCCTGATTATCCCTCCTGACTCCCTCCATTTCATTCACTCCCACGCTCCCTTTCTTCTACATTTGTCTCCTTGTCTCCTATTTGCTTTTTCCTCCTCGTTGTTCTCTCACCCACTCCCTCTTCTTGCTTCTTCCATTGTCTCGCTCTTCTGACGACTTTATCGCACCTTTTCTCGGCGGCTCCATCTTCCTCCTTTTTCGCTCTCTTCCAGGGAGAAAATATCGCTTTTAAGCAAAGAATAGACACACAAGCAGAAAAAGGAAACATTCTCCAGCACACACCTCGTCCTTTCCTCTCCATTCACACACTCTCTCTGTTACAGCCGTCGCTCTCCAGGGAAATGAATTAGTAATATTTATGATGAAGCCCTCTCTGAGCTACTCCCCTCTCTCTCTCTCTGTTTCATTTTTCCGCTGAATAAAATGACACTGATCTTATCGCCGCTACCTATGTAGTCATCTGTCAGCCCATCTATCTCTCCATCCATCAAATCGCTGGGAGAGTGATGGCTCCCTCTGCGCTTTATGTGGCACTGTTGGCAAGCCAAGGTTGTTTGGAAACCACATAAAAAGCCAGGAAGCAGCACCTGCGCCTCTGTCAGCGAGGAGAGTTGTAGCTTCTCAAAACCAAAGTTCTTCAGGAGTTACGAGTCTCGGGCTGCGTCTGGCGAGTCTGTGTGTGCGCAGTTAAACTATAACAAAGTGCGGCTCCGAGTGTCGCGGCGCGATGAGTTAATGTTTTGCCCTTTTGACAGCTGACAGATGCATTTGGGGCTCCATAAAGGAGGAACACAGCTGGTGTAGAGATCACAGGGATCAGGTCGGATCACACATCAAATGTTGACATTTCACAGAAGAAGCATATGAAGAGTGACATTTCACTTTCTGATATTTCACACTGCAGCGGGAAGTTTTTTAATTTAGAGGATTAAGATTAAAGGCCGGATCGTCTTGTACATGAAGTGAATTATGTGGAAGGGAGAGTTTTTAATTATTCTCTTTATGCTTTAATTGTGAAGTCTCTTCCTGTTTTCGATGGCACTTCTGGTCGTATCTCTCTTTCATTATCTATTCATTTGGATTTGTGCATGAAATTATATTTCATGCTTTAAAAAGTACAGCGGGCGGATACATGAGTGTACAACAGTATCTCTTAACAAAATGCACTCCTTTAAAATGCTTGATCTACTTGTAGGAAGGAGATAGACTGTATCAACATGGACAAAGAAACTCAGGGGTTTTGAAAAGCAAAGGGCAGATTTTATAACAGAGATGTAACTACATGTATCCCTGTGAGGAACTTTTGTTTGGGTTGATTTTGGCGCCCCCTTTGGACAAACCAGAACCTCTTCTCTCTTTGCTGATCCTGTTCTTTACAAGTAAGTCCTGCTTTTTTCCCCCAAAAATCTACCCTTGCGTTTTGTATCTGTCCGTTGAAATACTAAAAGTCTGTTTCTGCAGCGTTATGTTAATCACTTCGTCTGACACCTACCCCCCTGCCAGCGATTTCACACATTAAAAATAACTTTATGAAACAATCACTCCAGTCACTGATGGTCTCATTTTACTTTTTAGGTTATAAAGAGGCACCAGTATTAATTTCAGTCTGTCTCCCATCATAGGAGCTTTGATTTATGTTTCTTGTTTCTTATTCGAAGGCTTGTAAAGAGGAAATCTGTGAATTAACTTTGTTCTTTCAAAATGGTTGTGAGCTCAGTAGCTGCTGATTTAATAAAAAAAACACCTAACCAGACTTCTTTATGAGTTGATAAAATAAAGTAATGTGTTGTTGTATGAACGGTCTTGCATTATTTGATTTCTTTGTTCTGCTCTAAGTCTGCTATAAGATGTTCACTTAATGTCAGTTGTAAGTTTTTGTATAAAGTGTTAACTGGAAAATGTATCTTAAATGTATAAATTGTTTTTGTAAAGTGATATCTTGTAATCCCATTTGACTCTTATTTCTAATGATAGATTCTACGTAAAATTACAGATTTTTCCTGGTGCAGGACCAGATTTTGTAAGTGTTTTGGGGAGTATTATCTATATAATTGCTGATATCGGTGTGGTAAGTGCAAAAGGGGGCTGAATGCATCAGCTATGATGCAATACCAACGTAAGCCATCAGCAGTCAAAACCTGTTTGACTTTAATTAATCTCTATGAAAAGACATCTGTAGCGAGTTCAGCTAACAATCTGCTCTGAAATGTGATTTCTCAACCATAACTCCAATCATGATTCTCAAGTTGTTGGTCGGACTGCGAACAACGACTGGTGTGTAAAATAAATTCTTGTCTGGAAGTCTTTCATTTCTAACAAATGACCAGAAACTTTGTAAAATAACCAGAGGCCATGTTGGTTAGACAATGGGTGGTAAGTTTCATGTAACAGGAAAGACCTTTCACTGACACTACACTCACAGCACAGATGATTATTCAGTCGATATTCTTTTTTTTTTTTTTGTACAACAAGAAACTCAAGAGCTTATCCTTTTTCTTTTTAAGATTATTTTCGGGGCTGTTTGGCTTTTATAAGACGGGACAGATTTAGAGAGAGAGAGAGGAAACTCGTAGGGGAGAGAGAGTGGGCGAATGACAAGCACCAAACAGGGTCAGGATGAACTGTGACCAGTGCAACGAGGACCGTGGCCTCTGTGCATGGGGCACCTGAGCCAAACCAGCACCCCACATATATTAACCAGAAAAGTAATAATAAGCTGATTATAGGTGCTTGTGTTTAGAATATAGCAGCTCATTTTCTGATCATTTGCAGGATTGGGGATCTTCTCATGCAACAGGAAGAAGTGGGTCACGTTTATTTGAGTGTGTTTTTTAAAGACACGTTCTTTTTTCAGGCCTCACTGTGTGTTTTATCTCTTCTTCAGGTGTCAATGCAGAAATTGCTGAAACTATATTGTTATATTTGTATTTAATTTCAGTGCTGTGTGTAAAAAGTTAGGAAAACAAGTGGAAAATGGTTAAAGGTGAACGCTGCTTCTTAACTATGTATTCAATTGAAGATAATGTAGGATACATGTTTTATACTTATCATATATTCTCATGACATCTTAGATTTCCTGTCTGATATTCACTTTTTCCAGAGTGCTCAGAATAAAGCACTTGTTCTTTGTATTAAACTTAGTGATCATCTTATTTTTAGGCACTCTTCTCGTCTGCCCTCCTGCCTCGTTTTACAATTCATCCTGAAGAGAATTCAGCTGTGCAGTACACACACAGCCATAAATTATTCAGCTACTGTAAACATGGAACAAACATGTCTGAATAAATGACTACATGGAAACAAGCGTACCAAATATCCCACCAGCCAAACGACGACATTACGGCTCTACGCGACAAAGCTGCATGATGCCGTTCAAAGTCCCACCGTCTTAATTTCCCAGTGGATTACCAAAGGAGGAGAAAGTCATCCACTCTGCCTCTCCTGTAGCTTTGTAACGGGAATATGATCATTTGGAGATGTGATTGGATACCAAGCGCCCCATGTTTACTCTCAGATAATTAGCCAAGCATGTATTCCTCACCACATTATCATAATTAAGAGCTTACTTATTCAGGCGAGGGGGGCTGATGCGGAATTAGACGATAATAGAAACTCGCTTTAGGCACCGTTTTTTTCCATCCGTCTGCCTTGTTAACTACCAGCTTTAGGGGAGCGAAGGGAACCAAAAATGTTGTACAATCTGACACTTTCTCATAAAAAAAAAACAGGCCCACTGAGAAATATGCACTCCAGTGAGTATTAATTCAAAACAGGAAATATCAAGAGTCCAGAGATATTTCTGGGATGAAGACTTCAAATATTTTCAGCTCAAAACGATGACTTTGTGTGTCTATATAATTGTCACCTAAAAGTGTTCCAAAAGCGCCACCAGCCTTAAAAAGTTATTTGAGACAGATGAAAATAAAATTAAAGTGTCTCGTGCACCCAGGACTGCAGAGCGCTAAAACATCAAACATGTGGCTGTCCAAATACATTTGGAGCACAGAGTATGCCACTTGATAATGAGACCCAAAGGAAAGTGTGGTTACAGCGTTGTGTTTGCCAACGATGTGTGTCTGAAAATGTCCCACATTTGTCACCAAAAAAAAAAAACCCAACTACAATATGCACCGTAGCCTACTTTCCCCCTTTGCTTTTTTTACTCCGCCGGGCATACGAAATCCCCTGACAGCACTCAAAACAGCACACACAACAAACCCACTGAAGTTCCAGGAATCATGTTTCGGATTTAAAGAAATTCTAGGACGCCGTGAAAAGACGAGCGCACAAAGCCGAACCTTTTTCTTTCCTCTTGTTAAGGTTATAATGTAGAGCCAATACCTGGTTCCTACGCTCCATTGTAATCCCCTCTTGCAAAAAAGGAATAAGCAGCGTTGACCTTGGGGAGAGGCGGGGGCCGGATTTGGGGGTGTCTTCTTTAAAAGCCAGGGTGTGTAATTGAGTAGAGCGGCAGGGTGGCTGTCTTTGAAGGTGTTTGAGCAAGCACAAGGGAGTTTAGAGTGTGAAGGAACACACAGGGAAGAGAGCTGAGAATTGCCGATACACACAAAAAAGAGACACACAAACAGTGGGTGTGGGCTAACACCAATAAAACACATATATGCAGGGAGTGATCAGCACGATCTGCAGAGAGAGAGAGAGAGAAAATAAGCAGCTTCAGAGATCCTCGTCGCCCATACAGATCACAATTTCTCTCCAAAAAGGAGTCCAGTCCTCGGGGCAGCCCAGCCCAAAACAGCAGCTTTGAAAAGGAGTTCAACTCGAGCAACAAACCTCAACCCCAGGACATCATTAGTTCAATCTTGACATTAAAGCCAGTGGACTGTTGGACCAGAAAATCACTCATCACAGGCCCGTCCAGCTCCTGACAGCTCTTTTTATGCACCCACCTGCACTGTGCTATGTTATGTTTATGTGCTCCTTAACGCTCCTGTCTGGTAATAAAACTAGTCGGAAACTATTAACTGTGTAAGGCCAGCAAAATAGCAACCATCAGACTGACTGGTTCAATAAAACTTTATCAATCAGACAAAGTGATTAACAGCACCAGGTGGTCCCTTTATTATTTATTTACATTTTCTGAAGCACAGATTCACTCTGAGTGAAATGTAACAACATGGTGAGAGTTTTAGTCAGAATTTTGTTAGCGTAGTGACCCCCAAACTGCGTGGGTAGAACCCCTGGAAGGGGCCCAAAGTATGACAGAGGGGGGCAGGGGCATCAAGGCAAAGCTGAACAAAAACAATGCACAGAGTTCTCCACTGTCACTAAAGCATGGCCAACTTTGAGCTGACTGCCAGTAAAAGACAAGTCAAAATGACAAGTCAAATCTGGCCCTCTGCTTCACCTCTACGGTGGGTAATAAAGGGAGACCACAGTGTGTGGTGTACCTCAAAGTATGAGCTCATACAGAGAAGCCTATTTAATTAAAGTTGAATCTCTGCCATCAAATTCTTGACTAGCATCTTTTGAAGCTGCTAACAGAGTTGCCCAGTGTAAAACCACACAGTTTAGATTCTTGGCAGTAGAGCCCTGGTCACATCACACCTGTGGGAAATAACTATTTCTGCAGTTTCCTTAATCAGGACAAATTAAAGATAGAGCTGGATGTTGATGTTATTGCAGGACTGGACGTGTAAATTTAGGATTTACATGAAGTTGTGTATGTCCAGGGAGTTGGTTAACTTGCATAGAGAGAGAGAGAGAGAGAGAGAGAGAGAGAGTCGGTTAAAGGGATGAATGCTGGTACTTGTTAATCATTTGGAAGTTGCATGTTGCAGTGCCCCTTTCATTTCTTTCTTCTCTAGTTCAGTGAGGTGTTGTAGTCAAGACCACACCAAGGCAGGGCGAGACTGAGACAAGACCAAGACCATAAATATCAATGAAAAATCATCAACTTGTATGCAAGGGGTGTGTCACTCATTTAGATGGTAACACCAGGAAGGTTGTGGACAAATGTGGGGATAATAATCAAGTTTATATAACTGTATTTCTATAAGTCGGAATGTCAAATATCGAGATAAAGTAAATCTCATGGTGAAAAAATATGTACATCAGTGTGTGGACAACAGGCTGTTGAAGCTAGTGTTGTTGTAGGCGAACCACTTCTCTGATCACCTTTGCCCGTATGGTCTGTCATTCTGTTTGATTCATCGTGTTTATGGCACAGTATTTACACTCGTGTTCCTTTTCTTTTCTCTAATGTAGCCCTGTACTGCAGGATCTCTATATATAAAGTTACATCATTTATTATTCTTTGTCCAGTGAATGACTTTTTGGTGCAGCACTCTGAGCTGCTTCTGTATCATAAAGTTCTTCAGAAATAAATTGGCCTTGAAGTGAAAGCGATGTTTACAGGACATGGCTGGTGTGTGTGGCGAGAGTTACAGAGGGAGAGGTTTGAGTTAAAGATGCTGAGTGAGGTGAAAGGGACAGGTGCATGCTGGTGTTTAAAACTCATCTGGAACTAAGTAACTGCAGTTTGGCTGCTGATTTGGCTCCTGTATCCACACAGTCAGCAGCTGGAGCTGGAACAGCAACTGTGACTCTCTGCTCAGGGAGGCTATTAGGAAACTTGAAAACCCCTGGTGCCCATTTGGCTCAATTTGTTTTTCATACTCCAACTTGGAGTTATGGCTCAGTCAAACACACATACACATGATGCACATAGTTTTAGACTATGTCTGTATCATTAACTCCTTTGTGGATTGCAAATAAACGCCCCCCAACAACAACAAAAAAAAGAAGAAGTATATACGCAATTGCAGCACAATGCCTGAGGATCAACATTTTTTTATTTGGTTGTCAAAATGATCTAATTATAGCTCTCTGTACATCCATCCAGCAACTGACATTAGATCATTTGACATGACTTTTAATGGTGCCAACTTGACAGGAGGCCCACCGTGTCAAAGAGTTTATATAACTGGTAATAATAATATGTCAGTATCAGACAGGCAGCTAGCAGCTACTTTGGTTTGCTGTCAGTTGTAAATACCTTGAACTAAATACATAAATGGATGTAGCAACCTTGACATCAGCCACTCATTTGTCAACTATTATTTTAAAGCCATGAGTTTGCAAAAACATTGCTGTTTTTTGATCCAGGGGTGATAGTGTTTGGACAAGAGAGGGGCAGTAGAGGAGAGCGAGGGGTTGTCGAACACAAAGTTATCAAAGCTTTACAGTCTGTGCCCTCTGCTCATTGATGAGCTGGTGAGTAAGATTGTATCAGTGCTAGAAGATTGCCCAAGTTGACTATTCATAACACCTAAAGGTTAAGTAAACTTGTGGGGGAAAAAAACAACTTGCTATGTTTGTTGCTTGCTCACCCACCTCTTCCTCAGGAGAGCAAGCTGCAGATGAACAGCATGAAACCAGGTATCTCAAAATAACCGGTCGTCTATTACAACGGCCTGCCGTCTTCTCTGTAGGGAAAAGCCAACAGCAATCCTGACTCCAATGCATGGACTGCTATAAATAAATCAATGCATGTGAAACACTGAACTAGCTAATAAGCCAGACGCTGATACCTATGATTAGTACTAACAAGTTAATGAAACAATTTGACAGATTCACTGAATGTGTGTAATACACCACACAGCAAGCCAAATTATTTTTCTTACTTGTATGATAAAATCTTAAAAGGCACCAACCTGTGTAGAATCAGCCCACCTGTCACTCAACATGACCACAACATTAATAATGCATAGCTCTAAGACTTAATTAAACATGTGAGTTTAAAACAACTCACTTCTCATGCAGTTGTCATAAATAATACATTAGCTATGGAGACAAAACAGTTTATGTACCAGGCTTTGATCATGTTTAATTCTGCAGTTTAGTCTGGTATTTTAATATTGGGCCTAATGGGGATTGTCTCACTTTTAGAGGCAGCCTCAAGTGGCCACTTGAGGAACTGCAGTTTTTGGCATTTTTGCATTGGCTTCATTTCCTTATTGCTTGAGGTTTCTGCGTAGAAAATACACATGAACTGAAACATTTCAGCAAGTAATATCATTATTTAAAAGTCTAAATTTGGACCTCTTCAGTAAGTCTATGAAAGTCTGTAGCCAAAATGATGTATACATCATTAGGGAGAAGGGCTACCTGGTCTTTGTTGGTGTTGAAAAACTGAAGGTGACTTTTTTGTCTCACTTTTTGAACCAATGGGAAGGGAAACAATAACTAAATGCATGTATTATTCTCATCAAGGATATCAGTCTGAATAAAGGTTTATGCTTACTATTGCACATTCTTAATCAAAGGATCAACTATTTCAAACCATTGACCTTCAGAACAATACGTGTTTTTTTTTACACTTAATACTCCTCTCGTTATTTTAATTTCAATTTGATAATACTTTGATTGTTCAGTAAGTGTGCTTTTCCACAGCCACTCTCAAAATATAAAAAGAAGTGTAATTTTAAGAAGGCTTTATTTCCCAGCTTTCGCTCTCTTCACTTTAATTGGAATAAGGTCAGCAATTATTTTAGAGATGGTGCTTTTGCTTAGATGAAAAAGAGCAGAAAAGGGCTGACATTAAGTAAAAGATGACAAGACTACAGGCCATCAAGGCTGTTTGGTTCCCCTTTTCATTCACAGGATGACTCACTGTCTTTTCTTTTTTGTCCTTTTGTACATAATGAAGGACGTACCTACCAATTTTAGAGGTATGACAAAAGAAGAATTGATTAATATCGTCCTCTAAGACACTCCATATCCATAAAAAGAGAAGTCCCAGCAGTGCTGCACAGGGCTCCTTCAAGCAGCTCATAACTAAAAGAATGATGTGCCGTATAATGTCCAACTAGGACAATAATCACACTTGATTACAAAATTTTTGCGGCAACCAGCAGCTGTTATGTAAATTACTCATTTGGACTAAATTTAAAGTCTAATTTAATTTTTCAGCAGAATAAGCCACACAGCAACACAGGACCTTTCCAGTCTCTCCTCTGCACTGAAATACCTCTGTGATCCAAAACTATGAATTCAGTTAAAACGGCATCAACGACTTATTTAGGAAGCAGATTAGGCTGGTCTTAATAGAGGTGCTGTCGGATTACTTCCCAAAAATCTGAAAGTATGTCTGCAGTTGGAAAAGCAATGAGCTAATAGTAGGAGAGAAATCCATGGCTGAATGTTTGATGAGGCAGTTTGCAGCCCTGCAGGAGTCTCCTCTGCCTGACTGCTGCTGACAGGACCTGCAGGTCACAGAGGTCTGAGGACTCGTCTGCCTCCTGGAGCCAAACAAAAAGCCCTGTGCTATGCTAAAATGAGCTTTTTTTTTTTACATTGAATGAGTACAGAAAAGTTAACACAGCACCACTTTGTAATTTAAAGTGACTTTTGCTGCTGTACATTGACTGAAATCCATACTGAATTGTTTTAATGAGGCCCACTCATTTGACGCTCCAAGATGTTTAAAAAAGCAACTGTGAGGAAGTTTTCAGATTTTAAAACCATTAGAAACCAAAATACGATATACCCCCCTTAAGACATGAGACATGGTCCTGTGTACATCATAGAAAGCCTCTAAAACTATTTAGAAATTAGTTGCAATTTAAATATTTTCTTATGTTTCTGTAAACTTTCAGATTAAGTTGAGTGTTTTCAGTCTGATAACATTTTTACTGTATTGTGCGACATTTAAGACCGGATTTATTCCTTGAAATTCATCTGAAAAAGTGTGAGTGTCTTATATTTAAGATCTAGACTTATACATTCAGACAGCTATGCTTATATGTAAAGAGAGTGTACCACTAATGACCGAGGCCAGCCGTCACTCAGCTGCATTGCCAGGGAGACACACAGAGATCGTCTGGAACAAAGTGGCACTAAAGTAGGTCAAGATAACCGACAACTGACAGAGGTGGAGCCAGACTTTTTTTGGACTGGGGGGCCTGTACTGACCCATCGTCTTCTGCAGTGGACTGAAGTGTGAAGTGCCAACACACACACACACGCACGAATGAATAGCATATTTTTAACCCTTTCTCCACTCATCATATCTTCTCCAACAACTTACAATAAAGTATAAAATATATGTTATATACCGGCGTATGTTTTATTAGAAACATTTAAATCTTTTTAGCTTAATTCTTTGACTTCTCAAAAAGAAGGTTCATGTCCAAAGTTACACTTCAAGGTGCTAACAAATGAAAGTGGCTTCATTGAAATGCAAAGGAAGCGAGTAGCAGCCTGTTGTAACACAGCCCAAATAGTTGGTTCAAACATAAGGCCCGCCCATCAGAGTTCAAGATTTAGGGGTGCTCACTGGCAGAGAGTTGAACAACTTTAAGATAATAGCATAAGAGTCATTAAACAACGACTAATCAGCCAATAAATATGGTGTTAGAAAGCACAATGTCCAAAATGTACTAATGATACTTACTGATCTACATCTGTCACTGTACAGGTGAGAAGTCAGTCACTTTGAAGTGCTGGAAATGATTGAATGATGTATTTGAAAAAAATAAGAGTTGGTCTTCTCAAAGCCTTTTAAAAATGATTCTTGAAATAATGTCTGGCAATCAGGATGGTCTTTTGATCTGACAAATACAATGAGTTGATTTCAAGTACCACTTGAAGAAAAGTCACACGGCAGTAATACTGCTGTTCACACTCAATGTAAGAATCATCTTCAGGCCTCTATTTGCACCTGCAGGAGTTTTCTGCCGGCTGTTGGTGATGGTTTTTTGGCAGTGAATGTTGAGAGTCAGTTTGGGGAGTTTATTTCTGTACCAATAAAGCAAAGTTCATGCTAAAAAGCCTCCACTTAGCTTTCATTCATAGCTTTGAGAACAAATTGGGGCTTCTCAGATAATGCAGCCAGCGAATGCAAAACGCTAACAATAATATGGACAGCAAATGTTTTGGAAGTCAACACTTAGTGACAAATTAAAAGTAATTATTTTCAGATGTCAGAACTTCGGCTCCCTCTTCTGATCCAGATTTAAATATATTACAATAATATATTGTTTAAAATGGGTTTCACTGTAAAAAGCTGCACCACACTGATTGTCATCATCAATATAAAGATTAGCCAGGCAGCTGTCAATCAAAATGACACCAGCCACGCCCACGACTTCTTAAGTGTGCAAAAAGAGCTGTTGTTTGAACATTATTTATGAACTGTTATGAACATACATACCACTCAGAATGACCCTCTCAACATTGTCATCATTAATGCATTGTTAGTTTTTCAGAGGCTGGAACTGTGTGAATGAGGGGGGGGTGGGTTTGGGTGGAGTGGGAGGTTTTACAAAAACTCTTTAGATGTGTTCAAACAGAGAGCGCAGCATTCATTGTTTCTCTTTAGTCATGCTCTCCGTCTATTGCTGGTATTCATTCTCCTCCCGTGGGTGTCTGCATGAGTAACTCACTCTGAGTGAAGCGTGGTGGATTGTCGTTGACATCAGACAGCCTCACAGTGACAGTGGTGGTCCCGGATAATCCGCCCAAGTGGCCCCCCATGTCTTTGGCCTGAAGTAACACCAGGTACTGGTCCTGGGTCTCCCTGTCCATGTCGGGCACAGCTGTACGCAGAATACCTAAGACACACACACACACACACACACAGAAAGATGTAGGGGGTGAGGCATTTATAAGAAAGTTAAAATAGGCTTTTGTGTGCGGCATAAACTGCCTGTGATATATCTGTGTGGGATGAAAAGATTCTTTGATCAATATTTATGACTCAGTGATTATCAGGCACTGAACCTTTTGGCTTTTTTAAACCCCATTTACTGGCCTGTGATCTGTTATAAAAGTATCGCTCCCAGCACAGAGGGACCTGATCCAGCTCTGATGACATTTTTAACCACGGCTTCCTGTAAAGATACAAAAGTGGGATCACAACACCGATCTTTAGACTTTGGAGTTACTACTTTCTACCAAGTCGTACTTTGTTATAATAAAAGCAAGCTTTTATTCATGACCTTATACGTGAGGGATAATGCCTGTGGAGGTGTTGATGCTGAGGCGAGAACAGGCGGCTTCCTTGGAATTCATTAAATTCAGATTATAGAAGGGAAGTGCATTATTATTATTACGCCATGGTTAATTGTTGAATATAAAAAGACCTTTAACAGTAAATTGACATTACTATTGTTATTATAATGAGGTGATAAATCCGTCCCAGGCTGTCCGAGGCTCAACAATAGGACATACAGCACTCTTTGTTCACATGTGGAGGCAGGACGAGGAGAAAAGAGTGACGATCTAGACGAGCTAAGCTATGGCCTGCTCCCTCCAGGGAGGAAGGTTAAACTTGTATCACATCTGTTGAGTCTGGACTTCACAATAAATGGGTAAATAGTGTCCCCTCCCCTCACAGCTCATCAGTTATATGTAGACACATTTGACCTCTGTCAGGATGACAGCACAGCGTCATGCAGCAGAGTATTGAGGGCCAGACGTCTCATCTCCACAATCTGATGCAAAACAAGAGCAAAACTGCACAGAGCTGCAAGACTTCATGGACACTTAAATATCCAACCAACCATCCATTATCTAAACCCCCTTTCATGTTCGGAGTCACAGGGGGTTTGGAGCTCATCCCAGCTGTCATTGTGTGAGCGGCGGGGTACACCCTGACATACAGAGATAAACAACCAGACACGCTCACACCTACGGGCAATCTAGAGTCTCCAATTTACCTAACAAACATGTCTTTGGACTGTGGAAGCTGGAGTACCCTGAGAGATTCATTGCATGCAGGGATTAGAACCAGGAACCTTCTCGCTGTGAGGCAACAGCGCTAACCACTGCACCACTTACTTGAATATAATTAGATTAATATGCTTTTAAATAAGACGAGGCTGATAGGAGTGCCAATTGATGCAAACTCTATGGTTATCATTGGGTATAATTATGGTGGCTAGGAAGTGCAAAGCAAAATTACAAATGTGAGACAAATTTACATTTTGAAAAACCTTTTTACATTTTTAGAAAACAAAATTACAAAACCAAAACACTTATACCAAGGAAAAAACACATTTACATCTTTTAAAACAAATTTACAAGATGTGAAACACGTTTACAATCCCCAAACAAATTTACAAACAACAAAATCTTGACAAAAATGGGAATGTACCAAATGTCGGAAGTGACCCGGAAGTGATCGAGTGAGGGATCATTTTGTTTGTTTTGTTTTGTCGTGGTACATTCCATTTCCGTCAAGATTCTGTCGTTTGTAAATTTGTTTGGGGACTGGTAAAAGTGTTCTGCCTCTTGTAAATTTGTCTCAGCGATTATAAAAGTGTTTCACATCTTGTAAATTTGCTTTGTACTTCCCAGTCACCGTAATAATTCAATTTTAGTGAAATCATCCCTCAATGTTATAAATAAAAGTGTCAAGATTTTCAGTTTTTCTTCCATTAGCTGCTTTACAGTCATCAAAGTGTTTGCATTCACCTAATAGGTTGAAGACTGAACTCAAAGGACACCTTTGATTGCATCCTTTATACTGTGGTTACTTTAGATTTACATATTCAGCACATATACTTAGAGTTCATTTATTATCATGTTTTACAATTAAACACCTGACTGATCTTTGACCTTTTGGCACGTCAGAGTCAGAAACAACTGGACTCACAGTTTTCCAGAAGTAAAACACCTCATCTGTTCATAACCAGAACCCTATGCATGCAGTATTAACTCGAGGAACCTAATAGAGATTGTGACCTTTTTTAATGACTTATGAACATTCATAACAGTAAATCTGATTGCTCATTATGAACTGAAAGAGTCATGACCTCTTATTAAAGACTTCATCAGGACTGTGGTTTTACATGTTAGTGAGTCATTAATAAAATGTCATGGGTTCCTTGTTTTCCAATAAGCCGTTTGGCCTGCAGTTACGAGTGTTGTGAATTCTTTGAGGCTGGTCCAGATGCCCTGCAGCTTTTTTTGGAGGCTAACTGTTCATGGTCCAATGGAGGGATGTGGACAATACATAAAAGAGACAAAAAGATGGAAGATGCTGCAGCCAAATTGATTATTTTACAACTAAGCAACCCCAGAGTTCTTTACTTATAATCAAGGAGTAGACAGGTAAAGCCTTACTACTTTCAAATCAAAGTTAAAAAGCGTTCCTCACCTGCGCCTGGAATTGATTGCTTTCGAAATTGGACTGTTATTAAGTTGTGTGCAGTGCTTCAGGCGTACAACTTATTAATGCAAAGTAATATTCACTATAGCTCCATTTAATCAATTAAAATTGTCTAAAAAAATATGTTTTGGAAAGCACGTTTAATTATCTCTGTGTTTTGCGTCAGTAGCATCTGTTCTGTTGTGCCTTGACTCAATAATCCAATATGTGGCTAACATATTAAATGATAGTGGGCCTATAACGGGACAAGATAACAGCCTATACTGGGAATGTATTTTATCCATGGAGGCAACATTGGGAAAATATATAAGTCAGTATTGGGATAATATTTGGACTATATACTGTATATGCTCATAGTGGGACTATAACAGACTGAAATAATTGGCTGATAGTGGGCCTTTATTGGGCAAAAAAAATTAGCCCGTATAATGGGCCTTGATTATGCAAATATGTTAGCCTATAGCAGGTCTATTTTTGGTCAGTATATTACCTGACAGTGGTCGAATATTGAAGAATATTAGCTAAGAGTGGACCTACTGGGATGAAATAGTATCTGATAGTGGGCCTACACCAGGAGAATATACAGTATAAGCTTAAAATGAGCCTATAGTGAGCTGAAATAATAGGCTTAGCAAGCTTGCATTGGGCCAAAATATTAGTGAGTAGTGGGCAGATATTGAAAGATAATATTAGCCAACAGTGGACCTATTGGGATTAAATATTTGATCTGGTAGTGGGCCTACACCAGGACAATATATAAGCTTAAAATGGTCCTATAGTGGGCTGAAATAATAGGCAGATAGCAGGCTTGTATTGGGCCAATATTGGGATGATATATTATATATATAGTTTTATAACCACTTATTTTAAAAACAAGTTTAAGAGATCCTGATCAAAATGGTTAGTAAATAAGTGAAATAAATAAACACATGTTGACCCATATGTATTTTTCAAATCTTAAATATCAATATTGTATCAGCCCTACAGTTGAATATCAGCTGAGATATGATTACAGATTCATAAAGCAATGCTAAATCATTCAGCAGCCATCAGTAAATCCATTAGTTAAACTGTATAAAGTATGCTTTATTAGAAAGTGGTGCCCACTTCTATTTGCCGCTTTAGTTTAGTCATCGTCATTGTAATAATAGGTCTGCATTTTTAGTGATGAATTTATGTAAACACAAACAGGCCTCTGTAAACTGAGTCATAAACCTGTCAGTGCTGATAGTTCCTCGATCATAACCCAGGGATTACAGTCATCAAGTTGATGCTATTAAAAAATCCCATAGCATCAATAAAAATGTCTTTACACCAAGTGATGTATCAAGTTCTTCTTAGTCCTCTTTCAAATCCCTCTTGACATTTTCAAAATGCACTGTCATCGAGCAGAAAACACGACTGCTTCCTCTGAAAATCTAACAGCTTTCCTGTCTTTTTGGAGACACTCGGATTTCATTTGACAGCAACAATATATAACTTAATGTCCCGTTAAAGGCAGATACACACACACACACACACACAAAACTGTACATGAGGATGCTCATATGGAAAAGATGAATCACCCAACACAGACAGCCAGTCATGCTGACGGGGCGTAAAATCTCGCTCTGTATCTCACGCTCTTTAACGGCACACCAAGACGCTTCGCTCAAACCCATTCAACATCGATCACCTCCTCCGTGTAAATGACCTCATTCTGCTACATGTGATTGGATGGTGCTCGTCAGGTGTACGAGATGCTGGCTGTTCAACCCCAACCCCCACCCAGCATCAGCCAGACACAGCAGGCCGGGATGACTTGGCAGCTCAAGGTGAATCACATTTAACTGTGCCGGCTGTTTTGAATGCTAACAAACGGGTAGGAAAAAAAACGTCTCGGTTTCTGAGCAGAATTCATAAACAAACAGACTAAATGTACGAGCAAATGTGCCTCGCCTTGGAGTGCACATCCGGAATGAGACGTCTGGTGATGGAGCCAGTGAGGAGCGGGGGTGATTGCAGATGGGAGATAGAGAGCGGGGAGAAGAGAGCGGACATGTTCAGAATACTAAAACTTGTGTCGTAGCAGCGTGTCACGACTGATTCACACTGGCTGGAATTAGGCATAAAGTCCTTAATTAGCATTTCACAAAGCGGCGCACTCTATCAGAGGTCCTCATCTGTCCCAGCAATCAATTACTAGACATCCACCTTTAACGTGCAAAACACAAGTAGTGCACAAGTATCTTAGATCCAGATATTTACATAACAGGAATAACAAAAGCAATGGAAAAATATTATATACATCATATGATACATTTAATATATTAAGAACATGGCCACAATAAAAATGTGCTTCTTTTACAATACAGATAAATAAAAGCTTACTAGACATTTTGGTTATAACCCTTAAAAAAAGGCCAGTTCTTTTTACTTTGAGTACAGGATATTAATATTCTCCTAATCCTTTTCTTTTTTTATTATTCTGAAACATATTTGTGTTGATATTTCCGCCTAGATTTATTCATTTTTCAATTTGCCTATAAGCTTATATTTTTTGTTCTTCACATTTTTAAAAAAAATTTTTTATTGGACATACTTTATGAATCCCACGAGGGGAAATAACTTCTACACACACACATAGGCTGAAATATACACACATGCACAAACAGGATCCTATGGACTAATAGAGAGATGTCAGATTGAGGGGCTGCACTTGAAGTCCTCGAGCGGTTGGGGGTTCGGAGCCTTGCTCAAGGGCACCTAGGAAGAGATCTGGCACCTCTACAGCTACCAGACCAAATTCCAGACTTGATCCACACAGGGACTTGATCTGGTGACCTTCTGGTTTTGAACCCAAATCCCTACAGACTGAGCTACTGCCGCCCGCCTTTCACATTTGTTTGTTGTTTTCCTCTCCTATTTCCACAATCCTTTGTTAGCTTGTTTATTTGTATATTTCTTCGTTTCTATTAGTGAATTTAAAACACATTTTAATCACATTCTGATTTGTCCCTTTCGTCGCACTGTAGTTAACCCATTCAGCATATTCCTGCAGCCACAGTGATAAATAAACTGTGATAAATGAGAGCGCTGCTCCTTTGAATGGCTCACTTCCCTTTGAAAAACTCCCAGGCAGTTCAGAAGACGAGTTAAACGTAATATTGACCTTCCGACATCAAACATTTAGATTTCGTATGTTCCCTTTAGCTTTTTTCAGTTACTTTTTTTATTTGTAACAAATTTCCTTTTTGCGTAGTTAAGTAAATGTTGTAACCTTCTGGTTCTTTCAAACTAAAAGCTACTCTTATTTCTGTGTTTCCAGTTGTATTTTGTAGTTCTTCCCCTTGTGTTTCATTTCCTGCCTTTGTGTGTTTCCCTCCACTAGACAGTGTGCCACACCCTGATTGTCTTCACCTGTGTAATTGTCACACCTGTCATGATTTCCCCACTTTTCAGTCTCTGGGTGCATCTGAATTGTCCCTCCTATCTCCTTTCACTATCCACTTTACCTTAACCCCGGGGAAAACGTCATGAGGTTAAAGAGCTCATATTATGTCCTTTTTGGGGTTCGTATATTTCATCTATGTACTTTTGTACGTTCACAATAGATAAAGTCTGAAAAAGTGTCTGTTTTCATGTACTGCTCCTCCTTGCTCCCTCTACGCTCAGAGTCCGTCAGCTACGCTCTGTTGAGCCCACACTGTTAGACCCCACGTGGGCCAAGTCTGCTCTGATTGGTCTGCCGATCCGCTCTGTCGTTATTGGTCAGTTGCTCAGCACGCTTCTCGGAAATTTCAACATGAGCTGCTGGGTTTGCCACAACGAGCCAATGGACTTAGATCAGTGATCTCACACTGACAATGACGCCGCACTGACACATTTTTATCGAGGGGGGCTAGAACCGAGCGTTACATGCAGCTAATGCTACAGCTAACAGGAGGACGTAGGAGAAGCCGCGTTTCTGCGGACTTTGAATTTTTGCACATAGATGTGCCTAAACATGCACAGGACACTTGGAAAACACACTGAAGGGCATATAAAACCAGAAAAAGCAGAATATGGGACCTTTAAGGAAGGATGTTAGGAGAATTCATAAAGGACTTAGGGAAAGGCGATCTCGTTGCTCTGACAATCCGACTGCATTTATAGGCGATGTAATTAAATGCAACGGGCCGGTGGAGGTTAATGATGTGGGTCCGCCGTGTTGAAACTACAATGTCCTGAAAATGGACTACAAAAATCGCATCTAAAAAACGTTCCCCTGTGCCTTCTTGCCGGTGAAATAATCCTAATAACCACAAGGTTGGGATTGAAATAAAAGCAATATAGATTACCAGGCTACAAGTAACAAAAGTGAAACCATCAGCTTCCTGTCCAATCAGAAATCAACATCAAAATAAATATGATTGTATGAAATGAATTGTTACATTAATGTAAGATATAACCTACACATAATGTTTTAAACATACAAATGTACAACTGCACAAAGCATTCTTAAGTGAATGAAATATGTTGAATTAAACATCATCTGGATAAAAATGTCCCTTGCATGATCTGAGCCCCTTTACGGTCATCGTTAATGTTCGTGAACGGTTGGATGCGCGTTTTAAATGTTGCAGCCGCAAGGAATTGTGGGACGGCATTATCTCATCTCCTTTGGTAAAGGATGGTCCAGTGTATCCTATACTAAAGGAGGTTATAAAGGAAGCACTGACCCACCTTTCCTTAGCTTTTAGAGAATTTGAAAGGCTCTTATCATGGCCTTCATCACTTAAATGCTTCCAGGTCATTTCACTCAGTTAGGAACCTTCCTAAGCAAAAATGACAATTCGAACACATTTTTGTCTTTATCAATCACTACTGCATGTATCACGTCTTTGGACTTTGATAAGGAAGTAGGTTTTTGTTTGCCTTGTTCGAATAAGTATTCTTGTTAGATCAACTATAGCTCCAGTTCCTTGATTCTCTTTTACTGTGACAGTTCCCATTTTTTTACTGTTTGCTTACTTAACATTTAATTAGAAAAAAACACAGCTATCATCTCAATGTGACCTGTGTGCACATGCAAACCCAGTATGCTTCCACATGTAGACAAAGAAGAACTTCTGCCTTCTCCTGTTGTGTTTGTATTCAAACTGTCAATCAGAGCAGTATCTGAAGCATCACACAGTTTACACTTCATCTCTGAGTCAACCAAGCAATGACTTCCCTCCAAGGTAGCAAGCTAAATAAAATATCATCATAATACAATCAAGTATATAAATAAACCATTCTCCACTCAACCAAAATTTTGCCCTTGGGTGACATGTGTGACACTAAGACGTATCATGAGCACACTCAGCAGACAGGTCCTTTGAGCCCCCTCCCCTGTAATCCACGCTGTGTAATAGTTCACAAACCTTCGCTGACATCTCTCTTTGAACACACGTCTTTTTGTTTTCCACTCAGTCAGAAATAATATAAGGCTGCAGCTGTGTTTTGTTCAGGCCCTGCCGTCATGGATACGTTCCTGCCAACTCTTACTGGAGCCAAGCAGGGAGGGGGAACAGTGGGAGAGGGGCAGATGTATGTGCCTGTGTGTGTGTGTGTGTGTGTGTGTGTGTGTGTGTGTGTGTGTGTGTGTGTGTGTGTGTGTGTGTGTGTGTGTGTGTGTGTGTGTGTGTTTGAAAGGAAGGTGTTTTAGGCGGCTCAGGAGGGACAGAGGAAGTGAGAGAGATGGATGACTAAGTGTGACAAGACACCAAGGGATGCACAGGAGGGAAAAGCGTTAGTTTGTATGTTTGTTCTGTGTGTGTGTGTGTGTGTGTGTGTGTGTGTGTGTGTGTGTGTGTGTGTGTGTGTGTGTGTGTGTGTGTGTGTGTGTGTGTGTAAGGCTTAATGCATGTGAGTATATGAACAGAGGGGAGAACAGATAGAGCTACAATTCTCGGTTTTGCAGGCAGCTCAGCATATTCTCAGATGCTTATCTCCACCTGTGTTTGCACACTCATACACACCTGCATGCACATGTTTGTGTTATCATGTTCGTCCGCTCTCACTATACACTGAATAAATAATACACCTCACCAAACATTTGTCTGTCAACACTTTCAGAAGCCTCCAGTTGAAGATTTTGCCATTTTGGTTTTGGACAAGAGGAAGGCTATGGTTTGTAGGTACAGTATGTAGTTTGAGAGAGTATTTTCAATCTGGCTGCATACGTCCATCGTTAGGCTTTGAATCTCCTCTTCAGAAAACAGAGGGTGAATGAGTCCAAGTTTTAAACTGTTTAAAAGAGCTAGAGTTGGGACTGCACGTTAAGCCTTTTGACAAACAGCTTCAAACTCCCGTCTGTCAGTCAGATAAGCCACGCCCCTTCAAAATACATCGGAGCAGCACCACGCCTAAAACCACACCTCCAATTACCTGACAGCCTACTTAACACCTGGTCACCTCACCACACCCCGTTTGTCTCAGATCCTTCTACCCACCATCCCTTCCCTCCTTCTCATCCATTCACCCTCCTTCCTCATCCCTTCCCTCCTTCCTTATCCCTTCCATCCAACTCGACACACGCCTCTCCCTCGTCTCTCTCATTTTATGTTCAGTCTGGGGCCGTAATCAGTTCGGGTGGATCCATACCCAAGACGGAACCCCCACTCTGAGTCTCTCGCTCGCCCGATCAACCTCCCAGACCAGCTTGAAAGACGACGGCCATCTCACACCTACACCCCTCTCATACACATACATCTGTCAATATATCTTACAATTCACATTAAATGTTCAAACTAACACTGTTGTTCTTGCTAGTGAAATGAGTCATAATAAAGACAACCCCTGTACAGTGTTTGCCAATTTAGACATGGGCTATTCATACCGAATGTCTTATTTGAACCAGGCTGTAAACAAGTTGAATAGGTGTGTATTTGACTTCCGGGGCTTTTGCAGCCAGCCTCAAGTGGACCCTCAAGGAACTGCACTTCTTTGCACTTCTGCATTGGCTTCATTTTTAAACAGCAGAGTTTGCCTCTCGCTGTGTCTGTGTGTACTTACCTCTAAATGAATCCACTTGTTTGCTCATACAGTGTGTGTGTGTTTGCACTTCAACATCTTGAGTATATTTGCTTCAGTGCAGTGTGTGTATTACCTTTTCGACAGCTGTGCATCTTTTAAAATTCTCCACCTAAAGGTGTGTGTGTGCGACAGTGAGTGTGAGACACACTCTCAGACAAATAAACACGCTCACCTGTCTGGGGATCCACTGAGAAGTACTGCTGGCCCTGCACCAGTGTGTACACGAGCTTGGCGCTGTTCCCGTAAGTCGGGTCATCAGCATCTGTCGCTGTCACCTGGATTATGGACGTGCCTGTAGGGGAGGAAAGGGAAAGCAAGGAAGGAGGGAGAGGAAAAAATTGAGAGCGAGGAGGCAAAGAAGGGAAGGAAAAGAGAAAGTTAGAGCTTAGTGGACAGTAAACAGCAACACTTTAAGAGCATAAGAAAGCTTTGACTCAACCTCAGCTCTCCTCTCACACTTCTTCTTTTTCAATCTCCCTCTGTCTGCAGCGTGACAAATTCTTTATTTACCCCCCCCCCACCCACCACATCCCCAGTGCTCTCACCTTCTTCCTCCTCTTCCCCTGTCTATTCCCTCTGTCTCACTTCATTTCTCTTCATCTCCGTCTCCAATTCCCTTTAGCTTCCTCTCTCAATCGGACCGTCTGTCTCTTCAATGGCCTCCGTCTCCATCTCTTAAATCTATCTTCTCTCTATGGCTCGCAGAGTGTCAATTTGGCAGCGAATCTTTTCTTAAATTTGTTAGCAAAAAGTGGAAATATTTGAAATACAGTTAACACACTTCCTATGTAGAGGAATCCTATATGTCTATATTTATACGAGAGCGGACAGAGAGCGACTATTCCCTCTGGGACTGGAGCCAGACAAGATGGGAGGAAGAAGGGGATTGTGGTAGCAGCTGCTACTTTATTCCTGATCAAAGTCATGACAGTATCACTGTGGGGAAGATAGGTGGAGTGTTTGTGTGTCTGCATGTATGTGTGTACGTGTAGTGGTGTGCGGGGAATACAAGGAGAGAGGATCATCTGGTAGGTGATCCACTACAGGTAGATCAGAGGTTTATTGACAGATGGTGGATGTAACGTGTGTGTAAAGATTGCACCAGAGAGAGCTCAATAGGAGGCAGAGTGAGTGTGTGTGTGTGTGTGTGTGTGTGTGTGTGTGTGTGTGTGTGTGAGTCAGTGAGGGAGAAACTACATGCTAATTGTAACAGTCTGTTTTTTCTTCACGCCAGAAAACTGACAACATTGAAGGATTATTCCACTTTACCACATCTTGGGTTTAATTTTTGTTGCTTTACCGCTCCATGGTGGAAAATTACAACTGCATTTCTATTTTCTGCTTCTTTATACTTCAAACCCACATTTCAGTAAAAAATATTTGACATTTTACGACACCACATTTATCATACAGCATTGACATTACAGGACAAGCTTTTACCTTACAAATGCCATGAAGGATAAAAACCCAGAAAGATCTCACAATCTCTTTGACTTATGATCTCTTACAGGAACGAGATTTGAGTTTCAACCCTGTGACATCTTTCAGAGTTTTTAAATTGTCCTTTCTTATTCCAGAGGTTTTCATTTCAACAAAGAGAAATCAACCCAATTTCATGATGAATGTTCCTCTTCTTGCCAAAATCATCAACTCATGACCTCACTTGTGTAAGTCATGTAAGGGCCACATCCTCAGCTTGGGAACCACTAACATAGGTACTGCTTGTATGAAAAATGAATTAATAAAACAAGTCATATTCTAAAGTCTTTGACCTTTGACCCAACTTGAGTCAAATTCAGGGCTTTTTCTGTTTTTCTGCACTGTTGTTTTTGACAGGTAACTGGTTTGAGTAATTACAGCACTGTGTCTTGATGTTTTCACACATGCACAAAAGTCCTAAAAAATTTCCTGTACAATTTTTCAAGATTTTCACCAACCAACTTGAATCTGAAATGTTCATGCCACACTCCCGTGTGAAGTCAGCGTGACTACAGCGGGAAATACTCAGGAAATCACAGGACGTGAGCAGGCGGAGGCGATAACGTTTATATCATGTGGCTAAATTGCGACTGGTGCGATTTTTGTGCTGGAATGAAGCTGTTCCATAGGCTTTTCACTGATATGTTCTTTTCCACTCATTGATACTGTGTGTACTGTACGCCCAATTACACGTATATTAAGGCAAAAAAAAATGTGACTATTGCATCAGACTCTACAGATTCATCTGCCATCTTGGATTTTCCGCAGCGTCTTCTACCGTCCAACAGAGATACTTCACGCTGTGAGGCACATTTGTGAATAAGCACACAGACTAGGGCTGTCCTGAATTTTTCTAAATATGTTTCAGAGAACGTGTTGTAAATGGCAACATAAGTACCACAGTAATGTCTGACATCAGTGAGGACAGAAACAACATGGCTATTAAGTCCAACAAGGTCAAACCCAAACATGTCAGACAACCCTGATTTCACAAACAAGACAGTTTTAACATCAACTATCTGTTGTTGTTTTTTAGTTAAAACCAGTACATGTGCATCAATGATGATGCTAATAAACATTCACTGAAGAAAGATAAGATAATTAAGACATGCTTAACCACAAAGTTTAACCAAACCCTGAGATAGTGTTTGATTATCATTTAACAGTTTGAGATGATACAGCACGTTTGTTTCAAAGTTTGTTGTTTATATCATCCTCTTTTATACGCCATAAGAATATGAAGGAGCAACTCCCAGCTAACACTTTTTTGTTCATGTCACAAATGAATGATGGTTGCAAGAAAACACGAGGGACATCTAAAAATATCAATAAACTATTCAAGCAATTTTTAAAGCAATTCTAACTTGCTCTTTGCTTTAGCCCTCTGCTAACTGTTTTTTGCACCAAACAACAAGTCAAATTCCTTGTATGTGTAAATGAACTCGGTAATAAAAAAACATTCTGATTCAGATTCAGGAAGAGAGTCAACTGGAAACCCTTGAAAACATAAATCTCAACTCAAGTCAGCCTCAAACTGGCAAAACAAAGCTGTGGTCAATAAATACAATGGCCTGCTCAGTCAAGGTCAAAACAGAAAAATAACTACAGCTTAACACAAAATCACTTTTAACAATGTCCTCCAAATACTGAAATGAACAACACAAACAGCAGGGCCCAAAACATGAAAACATCAAGGGCCACCAGTGGCCTAGGGGTTAGTTTGCAACCCCATGTACAAAGGCTGTTGTCCTCGAAGCGGGCGACCCAGGTTCAAATCCGGCCTGTGGCTTCTCCCACGCATGTTATTCCCCTGTTCTCTCTCTCTCTCTCTCCCTGATTTCCAACTCTATCCACTGTCCTGTCTCTACCATAAAGACATAAAAATCTTAAATATAAATCTTTAAAAACTTAACAAACCAATCAGTGAGTCCATCACAAAGCATGATGGGAATCGAGGCATGAAGGGCCGTCACTATAATATTGATCTGGATAATAACGGCGGTCTCACATCTCTGTTGGTTTGATTAGGAGTGGCGTTTGGAGCGGGAGATTGATATGTACCGCTGCATGTGATGAATAATCCCATGTTACATTATTGATGTGTTGTTAATTAACAGTATCCCAGAAGTACACACAGCTCTTAAATTAGAACTGACACTGAGTTAGAAAAGTGAGACTAAAGGTAAAGACAGAGGCAAGGGTGTTTTCAGATATTTGGATATTATTTTGAAACCATGTTCAGTTCTGATTCTTTTCTCAATTCTACATTTTCCCACCAGCGAGAACAAAAGACCATTAGACTATCTGCACTTTCTGTTTCTATCTGGAGGCTCTCTCCTCTATACGAGCTTCACTCAGCCTGACAGAGACTTTAAAGTGTCTGCTATTCTCTTTATGTTTTAGGTTTTTTTTCCCCTCCACTATGGATATAACAGATAAAAACGGGGGGGGGGGGGGGGGGGGGGGCACGAGGAGAAAAGTAGACAGAATGTTTCTTTTGACAGCAGTAGAAATTAATCAGACTTGGGGATCAAACAGTTTGGCTCTGAGGTTGATGCAACAAGTGCGAGGTGGAGGGAAAGCGATTGGTATGCAGCCTATCAGCCGTGCAATACAGCAGTCACACTCCACGAGGATCAAATATTCACAGTGACGCGCATCCAACTGGAACGCACGTACTTACCATCAGACATCTGTCCTCTGACAGGGGAAAGGAAGAGAAATCCTTCCATCTATACATCTATATATGTAGATAGATAGAGATGTAAAAAAAAAGTTTCATTTAAACGTTTGTACTCAAGGTTAAACTTGAAACGTGAGTTATTCAGCAGATGCACATCTGCTCAGTGATGTTTACACCCAGCTGAGTGAAGGCAACGATAAACAGTTTGCAGACACAGATACAAGCGGGGATCTGGCTCGGTTCCAGAGCTAAAGTGTCTCATAGATGAGACAGTGACTCCTCGTCCTCCCCTCACTCACCCTCACCCGTAAATGTAACGAGCCTTTGATATGAAGCTCGCAGCAATATCGTCTCCTAAGTCACGTGTGCCCCAAAGCGCCTTGGTAAATATTGAATCATCAAGTAAATATTGAATCCATGATTGACTGAACAACTCAATCTGGAGACTGAGCTGCCACGAGGAGCAGACGCTCAAATGGCAGCTGATAGGATTACTAAATAGTGCTCGTCTCCATCACGCCGCCTCCCCCAAGGCCCCATCCCGACTCGCTGCTGGCAGGGTCATTATTCTAATCTGAATAAAACAATGAAGTGCAGGAGGGACCTTGATGTTTGGGCAAAACCTTTAAGAGGCAGAAGCTGAGGATGTCAAGCCAAATGTGTCAAACCTTCTCTGAACTAACCAGTTAAGGTGTGAATTATTAAGAACAATACCCACCTTTTTGTCAAATTCAAAAGTTTTCCTGAAAGCTATTCTCCTTGCTGTTAAAAGGCAAAGTGTGCTCCTCAAAGGAGAACCAATTTTAAAGGGGCAGAGTGGAGTGTAAATGGAGATTTAGAGCACTTTTTGTACATACAAACTGTTTCCTACAAGCACTCTGCAGCCCTGCTCTGAATTTTAAATCTCTGCCAGTTATTGTCACTCCAACATCTCACTGCAATACACGTGCAAAAATGGTCACCACCTCTGCCTGCACCTCTTACTTCAACACCTCTCCAAGCACTCCTGTCACATTGAACATGATCTGTCTGCAGGCACAGGAACATAATCAGGTCACTGTGGCTCTGACATGCACTCCGTCATGGATATTACGCTGACAATGAGTGTCAACACATTTTCTATAATGGTCTTTAATTTCTGATTACATTTGAAATAGGATCCTTTCTCATATCATTCGCAATGACTCCAAAATCTCTCAGTGCAGTCCCTCTGCCTTTAAAGAATGACTCCTCTGTGCTCTCATGAATTTGGTTGATAAAGTGTACTGTGGTTTTTGGGTGGTAAACATTATCTGATACGCAGACACTGTCATACATCACTGTCAACAGAAAGCAAGGCTGTGTTTAAACAAGAATTTCAAAACTGTATCCTCAGATTTACTGGGGATTTTCTACCAACTGAGGACTCGTGGCCGGCTTTTGATGAAGTTCCCCTCCCCTCAGGAAAACTCACTTTCCTTTACTATTGCTGTTTTCACAAATACAAAAAAAACGACTGACACATTTCCCCGAAATCAAAAGGTTTCAAGTAAAAGGTCCAAACTTTACCTGGACTTTGTCGTTCCAGCACCCTTAGAACAATCTTATCATGGAGTCGGGTGAGCCGCTGTATGAACACGGCAGGTAATATTCAGGAAAATTCACAGCCAAAAGTGGGAGGGGGTGATGACGTTTGTATCAAGCAACCAGTGTAATCGTCATGTTTGCAATGAGGCTGCTACATACTATTTTCCACTCACCAGTATCTTCTTCTTTGCTCATTCACTGATGTAGTGAATACATCCAATTACATGTGGTATTGATAGAAATGAGAAAACTGTCATCATAGCATCTGACTCAGCTTCGCCTGCCAACTTGGATATCATGTTAACATTTTGACCGCAACATCCTCTTTACATCATGTCTTGCCTTCTGAAAACAGCTCCTGAATGTTGTGTTCACTTAATTAATTCACTTGTATTCACCATTTCTGCTTCTGTAAAGCATTTCACAGTATTTTGATTCAAAACAGGATTTCTGGGGCACTGGTTTAGCTCAGTGGTTATGGTATGTGTCCCATTTACAGAGGCTTTAGTCCTCATCAATGGCCTTGGGTTCCAATCTGACCTCGGCCAGCACGCTCTCCTCCAAACATTTCCTGTCTCTCGTCAGCTGTCCTTTCTAATTAAAGCAAAAATTCCCCCCCACCCACAAAAAAAAAAAAAAAATTCTGACTTGAACATGGGAATCTTGCTCATTTGTAGAAAATGTTGGCGCAGTATGACATCACAACATAGTATCTTGCATGAATACCAACCCCCTTGAACTTTTAACTTTGTTGTCATGTTTGTTGCGTTAAAAATACATACAGTATATTTGGGCTTTTATGTCTATATTCAATAGGGCTGTGGATAGAGTAAAAAAATGGGGGGGGGGGGGGGGGTGACATTGAAGAAAGGAGCCACAGGTCAGACTTGAACCTGGTCCGCCTGCTTGGAGGACTTTAGCCTCACAGAGCTCGACCTAAGCACTAAGCCAACCAACACTTCACTACTGCAATTTCAAATCATTTTTCTTCAGGTTTATTTTTATGGACCACCACAAAGAGTCCATACCACAGAAGGGGTTGTTACATTGGTATTATAAACATTTAGAAATACATAAAGCTATGAGAGCTTTATTGTGAAACCCCAAACGAGGACCAGGTGCAAACAACTTCATATGAACTCGTGCATCTATAAATGTCTTCTTGTGTGTTAATCAAACAATAAAAAGCCCAAATAAGTCTTTGTGAGTAATAATGTAATAAGTGGAACGTTTCTAGAGGGGGTCACTGGTACAATGTAGTACAGGAAGACATTAGTCACAGGTGAAGGTAGGGTTGATATTGGTTGCAGCAAATCACATCAGCTCCTTACAGTGTTTAAAAATGTAACAAAAAAAAGTGAGACTCCGGCCTGATTTAAAACTGCTCTCCCCTCTGGAAAGAGCCGAGTGCCAAAGAAGCAACTCAGTGGACGTGACTTGAATACAAACAGACAGAATCCCTAATAGGCAGATTATGTCTTCTTTTCATGTTGTTCAATTCAAGCTGTTTCTATTTGTACTCCTCTTTGCATATACTTTTTGTGCGCCCTAAAGATTACTTATATTGTATTCAGCTGCTTCTATCAGTGTACTTTACATTTACATGCACAGAATTATGCAACATCTGCAAACACTGAGATAAAAACAATAGTCTGTTAAAGCCCTCATACATGATTACATAACCTCCAGCTCCCAGTGCTAATAATCAGCATTTTATCATCCTAAGAAACCCCAAATATTTTAGCTTGGGCATTATTACAAACTGAACATCTCTTAAATCAGAGACCATAGATGAAACATATGTACTTGATCAATCCTGCAGGTATTTAATCAACACATGAGAAGGGCCTCATACTTCCTACAAGCAGCCGTGGTGACAGTGTTATTAAAAATCAGGCATTAATCCAACCCATTACACATTCTGCATGCACTGCACTTACATTTTGTTCCCATTTGCAGACAAATTTGGAGTTTTGGAGAAGCCTGATGATGCCAGCCATGAAATGTTCTGTGTCTGGACTGAGCAGGCGAAAACATGCCAAAGAGTAATACAATTGAATAACAGTGCCTGAGATGAACTGCTCCCAACACAAATTGGAACCCAAATGCTTACAAAAAAAAACTTGTCCAGAGAATATGTACTCTACATTTTGAGATGCGTAATGTGCTTTTAAACTACATTGTGTTTCATAAAGCCTGGTTAACAGCATACCTACATGAAACTGTAAAAATATTTTTCTCTTGAGTTGGAAACTGTGAAAGTGAGGTGTGAAGTGGCCTACATTTAAAGAAAATATAGCAGAGCAAATGTCCTTCACTTTATGCTGCTTTTAGCCCAGACGGCCCTCATGAAACTATATCTAGGTGTTACAATCTGAAGAGGGCACCGATGAATCCCCAGAGCCTTGTATTCTGACTCGAGCTACATGGACACACCGCTCCTGTGAGACTATGCAGAGGGGAATATTTCCCATTCCTCCCCCATGCTTTCAAATGCCGGTAAATGTTCACAGAGCGTCTCTCTCCGAGTTCTTTTGACTTTGCAAAAGTCGTCAAGTCTAAAGAACAAACGCAACAGGGATGACGTAATCCTCTCATTAACATTTTATTTTATTTTGGACGTGCATCAATCAGTTGATCATTCATTTTACAGTTCAGTATGTTCAGTGCTTTATTCTGCCAATCACTTAAGACACAAGATGTTATGAATTCAGAGCTCATTCAACTTTGGAGATGGATTTTCAGCTTGCGTGTATAACTTAACCTTGACTGTAAGACAGTGCTGTTGATAAAAGTGTAAATAAAGCAATTCTGCTGGCAATCTTTTCCTGCTTGTGATTATGTACCCTGGAGTTTAGCAATGTGAGAAGAGAAAGCTTTCTAACAGTGGCCTAAGTTGTTCACCTGAGAGGTAATATCCATATGTAAGTTTGTTTGATGCATCACAGCCCCTGGAAATGTATGAGGTTTATTTATCCCTGAGGGGAAATTCAGATTTGCACTCTTATTTAGAGACACACTTGGCTCGAAATACACACAAACAGGAATCTATGAACATGCATTAATGGATAGATGTTAGAGTGAGGGGCATGAACCAGCGACCCTTCGGTTCTAAACCCAAGTTCCTACGTACTGTACTGTCCCCTTTAAATTAAAGTATATTTCCATCAACTTAAATGTTTATATCTAAAAATGAAATAAAAACAACTTATCTTCCAGTTTTGGTTGCAATGGTTTCATCATGTATATGAGTGGACGATGCCACCCATTTGATTTGTAAACTATAGTTTAAAGTCTTGTGTTTGGCATTCATGCTGCTTTGTTTAAGCCAGAGCGCCCATATTTAGCTGAGAGGGTTGATTACCATTGACACGCCTCTATCAGAGGGTTAAAAAGCGGTTAAGAATATCATTCATATAGAACCCTACCAATACAGACCCTGCGTTAATATTATATTCTGAATGGGACCAAAATGCAAAACATAAAAATCAAGACTTTACTGAATAAGACTTGAAAATACGGACTGAGAAAGAAAAGTCATAAGAAATACATATACACAGGTACTGAACAATGTTAAGTGAAAAGTAGGGTTATTTCCTGGTAGACCTGAAAATAATCAGACTTATTTTGCAGTCGCCCCCTGCTGGCCAGTAGAAAGAGTGCAGGTTTAATGCATTTTTAGCACTGGCTCTTCTATTAAAACTAAGAGGTCAAGTCCAATTCTTATGCACAGCTTCTGGGTTTGATAAGATTTGATTGACAGTGCCAAAACAACTAATCGTTGATATTACGGTTTGTGACACCTTCTTCTGTCAACTGAGCCACGCCCACCTTGAAGTGATATAAAGAGCACACATAAATACTAAAATACTAAAATCTGTAACTTACTTAAAGGGCCTTAGATTTGAAACTGAGACATGATTAAATCATTTTATGTAAATGAATTAAGGGAGTATTGAATAGACATATGGTGTTTATTTCCTTACACATAAAAAAACCCCTCTATGATAGAAATATATGCAAATGTTGGAGCTGTGGAATCATCTAGGAGATAACTGCATTAGCTGCGACCAAAATGTGATGATACCTAAGAGGAATAAAATTCAACGACTTTGGAGAACAGCCAATCAAAATTCAGGAATTCTGTTTATCAGCTGGAGGAAGCTCTGCGGGGAGTTTGGATATGAAATGCAGAATTCATACATACTCCATATTTAGCAGTGAATAAACTCTTCCACTTTGTATTCGGAAAACGGCCCATGAATTGAAAACTGTTGTATTGTACTGAAGCTCCTGAAATGTAGCAGGTCTCCCTTCACTACAATACCCATTTAAGGAGCCATTTATTGATAAAGGCTAAAAAGCTTTTGTACAAAATGTTAACACACTGTGAGTGTAATCCTAACAGGCACTAATGTTATGGCTGCCTTGCTGTATAATGGCTGTAGAGCTGCAGCTGTCAAAACCTTGTATTAAAAACATCTATGTCGACATTAACACGCTCATTGTATTTCAAATATTCGTTCATGTCCCAATGGAAGTGCTTATCATAAAAGGTGTTTATATTAGACTTCATCTAACAGAGGTTTTATAATTCCAACACTGGGCACATTATTGCTTTAATCCAGCTGCAAATAATTGTTCATTTGTGTTTTTCAATCTGTCACATCCTTTTGAAGGTAAGGAATGTTTTTTGTGACGGCTATACAAACTACAGATTCAAAGCTGTTAAATAAAATACCTTCAGGCAATTCATCCCTTTTGAGATACAAATAATAAAACAGGCTGTCTAGCTGTGGTCAAGTGGGACATCCATCACTGTTGAGCGTGACAGCATGGACCCGCTCAGGCTTTATTCTGATTAAACAGCAAACCAATAAAAATGCTACAGCCTTATTTTATGTACACTCCAATAACCCCCTCAATCAAGGTAAGTTCTTATCCCAGCTATTAAGATTATTTTTTATCACTTTTGCTCCCATTACTCAATCAAAACATAAAAAATCTGACAGAAAAAATGAGTGCCAAGTTTCCAGGCTGAATTTGGTCTGTCAGCCAAATGACAAGCAGGAAACCCCCCAAATCCTGTATTGTAATTATGTCACCTCATGTTCAGCTTTGCACAGAGGTTACCTGGTCAAACTCTGATAACAATAACCTACAGGCTGGCTTTGGTCTAGGGATTAAAGTAATCATCTTTCTTTCATGATAAATGGAGCTATTCACAGCTGTCTGGGTGGCAGATGGCACTGCAGGCACAGTGTATTCATGTTATAACTGTATGAAAGATGCACTTAAATGGGATACTGTGCTCAGATCACAGCACCAAGTTCGAATAATCACATGACGGGGCGGCTTTGAACTTTTCTTTCAGAGAAACTAGATTAAAGACAAGCGTTCATGTATGACAAGAGAAGGACACTGATAAGAAAGCTGTGTGTTCTGTATGGAGCCTCAAAGTAACAACATATTACAAAACCAATCAATTATTAAATAATGCTATATTCTATGCTATGCTAAAACTAGTTAATATAAGGTGCATGGTGGTGCAGTGGTTAGCACTGTTGCTTCAGAGCAAGGACGTTCCTGGTTTCGAATCCCTGTCGGGAGTTTGCATGTTCTCCCTGTGCATGCCTGGGTTCTTCCCCCCACAGTCCAAAGACATGCTCATTAGGTTCATTGGTGACTCAAAAATCACCCGTAAGTGTGAATGTGAGTGTGGCTGGTTGTCTGTCTCTTTATGTCAGTAATGTGATTGAACAGACCATGGTGTACCCCACGGCCTTTCGCCCAATGGCAGATGGCATCAGCTCCAGCCCCCGGCAACCCCCAACAGTAAAAAGTGTTATAGATAATGGATGGATGGTTAGTTAATATAATATTAGCAGTGTTAACCCCTCCCACTTTAAGCAAATCCAAAGTAGGCAAACAGTTAGCTAACTTAGCTCTAGCTAAATTTATGTGGCTACAACAACGTGGCTTTGTCTGAATTCGCTCAATATTTTTTGTAGAGCATTTTATTTATTGTCTGCCAATGATTTAAGTGTCCAACATTCTTATTCCCAAAATGGAGAGTTCAGGTTCAACAAAGGAGAGTTCAGGGCTATTGAAATAAATAAAAATTATAGATTGAAAAAGAAGAGAAAAAACATCAAGATATTTTCCTTATAGGATAATAGAAAAAGAGATTTTAATCCAAACTTACATTTTTGAGTTTATTCAATTAAATTAAGTATTTTTCTCTACTTTTTATGTGATATTTAAACTTGAGCTCCTGGGCTTCAAACTCAGCTCTTCATGTCCCTCAATAAATCTTAAATCCATCACCTGCCTTCCCCCCCTTTCTTTTCGTACCTATATTTGCCATCTCAGGCACAGTGGCGCTGTAGGGGCCTTCATCAAAGATAGGCGGGTTGTCGTTGATGTCCTGCACCCGAATTATGAACTGTGACGAGGGCTCCAGGGCCCGGTCCGTCTGCCTGTCGGTGGCCGTGGCGACGAGACGGTACTCGTCCTTCTCCTCACGGTCCAGTGGCTTGGTGACGTGGATGTTTCCCGTCTTCTCGTCGATCACAAAGACCGAGCCCGCCCCTTCGCCTCGCAGGACGTACTTAGTGCGTCCATCATTCCTGTCCATGTCGGTGTGGAGCTGCGAGATAGAGGAGGGAAGGATGAAAGAAAGAGCAAATGGAAATGAAAGAAAAAAAGGGGGTCGAGAAAGAGTGGATGGATGTGAGGAGTGAGGACAGACAGGAAGATAAAGGGAGAAAAGAACAAAAGATAAACACCAGTTAGAAAATAAGTTTTTTCTGTGACAGGCAGTGAAGACAAAACAAGCAGATTATCCTCTGCATGCCTCCAGGATATAATGAATTTGAACAGAGTCAGACAAAAGAAATACACTCAATACCACCCTCTCACACAGAGTTTCCCCACATTGTTTCTCATCTCTCTGGTTCCTGCAGTAAGCGCCGTTATGAACCGGGATCTCCTTAATCTCAATGATACCAGAACACAAACTCCCCTGGTCACTCTTAAAGCCTCTGTTCACTTCGGAGCAGCTGTGGAGAGCTCACGAGTCTGTGCACATACAACACATGGACTGTTTAATGAAAGCTCCGAATCCAAGGAATAATGAACAGTAGGCCGATCAATTACTCCTCAACTAATAGGTGTGTGTGAGGGAGAGTGGAGGTGTGTGTGGCAGTGGGACATGCTGTATCGATCACAGCCCTGTGTGTTGAGCATTATTGGATCAGCGCCCGGCGGGATGGCAGAGCAGCAGAGCGGCCATCGTCCTCTCATGCAGGGAGAGGTAATATCAGGGAAGGCTCCACACAGTCCTCCGTCCCCAAACCTGAAAGACACGCCAGCGGGACGCGCCCAGCACATCAAGATTCAATCTCATTACTGCGCTCCTACGTGGATGGAATATTAACTGTTGTAAAAAAAAGAACCTCAAAATTAGCCCCCTCTCTCAAAAGAAAGTGTGACATTGTGACTTCAGACAGAGAAAGGAGCAACCAGGCGACAAAGGGAGGGGATGGGGGTGTAGCTGAGGAAGCATTGTTGCATGGCAACAGCTAAGCAAATTCACAAAATGAAATGAGAATGGATACTGTGAATCGAAAAGTTCATTTACTTCGAGGAGCGCCATATTTCAGGAGGGGAAATAGCATGGATACGCCGGCTTTCCGGGGGGTAAACGATACTATACGGATGTTGACAAGGTTGTTTATGGGTAAGAAAGCAATCATAAGTTCACACTGTCGGAAAGTTGAAAGCTAAAACTGTTCGAACAATTTGGCACCCAGTCAAAAAGTTAAGCAACACTTCCCCTTCAAAAGATCTCTTTATTTAAATGAAGATGCAGATCTGAAAGCACTCTCAGCCAACATGAGGAGGTTGAGTAAGAGAAGTCGGCACGGAGGAAACTAGAAATAGACCCACTGCTGTTCTGAAGCCTGTTCTCTGTATCCGTGCGCCCTGTAATAAAGCTGAAGGGAATTATCTTTGAATAGCTATAACTATCCTTAGCATGTTTCTGCTGTTGCTCTGTTTGATGTCAGCTCAATGAAAGTCTGTGAGCGTAACTAAAGTGAACATGTCTTACAGTGATTCTTCAACTGGAGTATTTTATAGTACATTTCAAACACTGACCCCGTCAAACTTTAAAACAGGCTGTGGAAACGTTGTAGCTCAAATCAAAACGATTTAGCAGAGTCAAATATGCTAAAGAAATATCATCATGAATCATGAACTACGTTTCTGCTGTCCTTTCATCGACTGAGTGGCCAATATGATTGAAAACTGCAGATAAAAAGAGACTAAAGCCGTTTTCACATCTGCACTCCTGTTAAAATTAAGATAATTTCAGGACTGCTCCGGATATTCTCCTGACCTGGCTGTTAACATATTCACCTCACAGCGGAGACTATCAATGTGAGACGGGAGGGGCGGGGGATGTAATATGTGATGTAAAAAAACAACGCGGAAGTAGTGGACGAAGCAACAGAATGCTATGTTTAGTAGTTAAACGGATATCACACTATCAACAAAAGAGAAGAACTGGTGAACAGAAAATGTAATGCAGCCATTTAATTACGTTCATGGAGATCGTAGCAGTTATGTGTATACACTCTAAGCACCATGCAACAGTCACAGTATGTAAACATCACTCCCCCCCCTCCCATTGGCTTGAGGTGAATTCTCCTGAGAATATCCTGCTGTGTTCTCATATCCACTCACTTGAAATTTCTGCAGATAAATTACTAGAGGTCTGGCAGGAGAAACTCCGGGTGAAGTCAGAGCAAAAAAACGTGGCTGTTTGCGTTCACACATGCAGCTCCTCCTGGAAACATCAGGAGTTATTCAGGAGTTTTCGTCAAGTGTTAAAGCTCTAAATGCGATCTTGTTATTGTGATGTGTTTGTTCAAAATAAAATAAAAATCCACATAATTTTAAATTGTCGATAAACAAAAGACTGACAAAATATTCCGATACAAAGCAAACATTTAATTTAAAAACGAGGACAATGATGCTGGAGCTGGAGCTGACGGTCAACATGAGACATTCAAACCCACTCACCCTCTTTGTCTGCTTCCTGCCACACAACTGAACAGCAATAGATAATGAAACCACACCCAAATTACCAAAGGTCAACAAATAATCAGCACAGGTGAATTACTCACTGGTCCTACACTGTGTATCAAAATTGTATTATATCTATACACACAGTTTGGACATCAAGGTTTGGTGCATGCAGCAATACAACAAATATGTCCGAGTGGAGGAAAATGGTAATCACATATCCACACACCAATCCAGGTGGCGGTATTGCTGTTTGATAACTATATTTGATAACTACTATCGATATTTTTTTTAAACTAAGGAAGAAGATGAACCCGACACAGAAAAAACATAAGAAGAAGAAGTGTTACATGGTAGCAATATGTAAGACCTTCCTGCTTGTCTAAGGAAAATTGGGGTTCACAGTGCGGTATGTCATTGGAAACATGTCAAACATGCTAATGATTATGAGACGACATCAGCCAGTGGTGACAATTTCCGAAACTTAAGAAAAGAACACAGGTGTCCAAAAACGTATCCATGCTGTTTTCATAAAAGCCTCTGGATGTAAATGCAGAGAGGGTCAAACAACAAAGCTGATACATGTTTTAATGGTATGCAAACATATGCAGAACTAGAGGACGCCGGCTTCAAGTGTACAGCCTATTAAAAGTAGTCAAGCCTCGTTACAGCGACCCGACCAGTGAGAACATAAGCCGGTCTGTTGTCCTTTACTGGCGTACACAAGCTGTGATTGAGCACAAATGACTGCTTGGAATTTTTCCCCTCTCTGTTTTATTTAATCTTTAAAACACTACAAGATGAACCAACTGCAGGTAGTCCTGAATAACACAAGATGGAATAAGCTATAGCTTACACTCAGTAGTGCAAGTAATAGTTTATTCTGTGTTACTCAAAATAATGATAGAAACCTGGAAATATGCAAATATGGACTTGATGTTCCTTTATGTTGAACCGAACTCTTTCCGAACTATAATCCAAAAAACAACCAACCAAACCTTAAACCCTGCGATCCATTACACCCTAACTTGTTAGAGCTCTACCTTCCCATTAGTCCGACTGTTGAGTGTATGACTATCTAAGGAAGTGGTGCATCTAACCTTTTTGATAATTCATATGCACATGCAGACAAAGTTTAACAGATTGAATCATGAGGTAGAGGTGCTTCAAAAACTTTCATTTGGACATTTTGATATGTATTCAGTGTAAAACACTTCAAAGACATCCGTAACCTGTCAACACATAACTTAATATAGATTTGTCATGAAAACAGCAGCTCTTAAGTTTCTTTTTGCACTGTCTCTCCAACTTGATATGCCTGTCAGTTCCATTTTTGTCAGTAAGCTTTTCCCACAGCAGCTTTTTCTCTTTTTCGCTCAGATGTTACTACTAACTTTAACAATTTCTCTGTTCGATTTAAGAGTAACTATGTCAGTGTGACAGCGAGTCATCGTGCATTATACAGCGACCATGGCGCTGAAGCAGCTTAATGGAATACAGGCATTTGTACTATTATCACGTGCTTTTCCTATAACAACATGTCAAATGTATTTGCTAAAAAGAGGTTGATCCAGACCCTCCTCTTGACCATTACACTTCCAGCAGCTGTCCCTATCTACCCTCTGTGCCCCTGTTCCTCAGCCCCCTTAAATCAGCCTCTCCTTATAATGACCTGCCCACAGGCCTCTTACTGCACTCCAGAACATTCTTTGCTCTGCTCATTTTTCCGACAATGCTTGCATTATAGCTTTGATTAAAATCTCACTTTTTTACCTGATTTCAACCCCTTACAAAACCAAACTGTGACAAGGCTTCATGTTGATGGCAATGTTAAGACTTTGCCATGACGATGCAGATAAACCAACATGGCAACAACATGGAAATGACAATCAACCTCCAGAGACTACTTTATATCAGATTTTACTGTCTGTTATCAAATAACGTTATTATACACATAATACATAGTACAGAAAGTGATCTCTCCATCTTACAGTACAGTCAGCCTGATACATTATAAAACATGGCAGCTCATCAAAAATCAGAGAAGCAAATGTTCAGGAAATCTGTTGTGTGCCTCAGTTTCACTCTATTTTCAAATGGACAAAGGAAATAGTGTGCAATAAGCACAGTGAAAGCAGAACAGTGTGAGCTTTACTGCTTGAAAGTACATGTGAGGCAATAAAAACACAGTCCACTTATCACTGTCAACAGAAAAATCAAGCTATGTGCCAATAGCGACAGAGTCCTGGAAACCCGCAGAACCACCTCAATCACATCAGGTCTTCTGAAACACCATATTAACTTAGGCCGGCTTACTTCAAGCTAGTGTAAGTCATCTAATGTATACTGATCAGAGCTATGCTTGGGATATAGTATTGTAATTTTTTTCTTTGACAGTGAAATTTAGTTGAAGCAATGCAATGGTACAACATTTTAACAATGGCTAATGGATTCAAAACAACACCGTTGTTATTGAAAACAGGATATATGAGAAGAGTAACAGACACTCAGTGTGTTAATGTGCAGTTAGAAAAAGTTGATTTATTATGCTAGTCTGACTAAAACTGGACTTTTAAAATGCATGTAAACATGTTAGTCTGACTGGAATTGTACTAAATTGGATTTTTCAAATTTGGATTAACACAATTCGACCCAAATTGGACTAGAAGTTCTGCACATGTTCCACAGTTAACGTGTCGGGTTTTGACTCAGAAGTCGAACTGGTAAATGCATAGCATAGCAGAAGTCGCTAAGTCATCTTAAGCTAGAGACATTTCATGCATCCCGTTTGTACCAAAAGTAAAGCGTAGAGTATGAACAAAATGTACAGTGCTGTAAAGTTGCCCATGTTTGCACCATAACACATACAACCAGTTTGCAGCTTGCTTACTTGTTAGCAAGGTCATACGATGGAAGGTCCAATAGTAACCAGCTGAAAGGGGGCATATCGCCACAGTATTCCAATTAAATGGCTTAATCGAGCTATGTAGTTTGACTTCACTGTGCATGTAAACATGCAGATTGACATTCTGCTCTCCAGGGTGCAAATGTTACATTTATACGGATGAGTGCAGAAGGCTGACAGCTCACCAGATATTATTTTATTGATCAAGAGCAGGGCGGCAAAAGTAATTGAGGCCTCAAGAAGAACACAGGAAGTAACACAGCGATGTAGTCCAGATTGAAAATAGTTTTTCACCATCCTCGGGGACCAAAATTACAACCAAGCATTTTGTAGCTCAGAAAGAGAAACTGTTAAAAAGACAAAACAGAACAAATCTATTCCAATGATTGTCCTGCCTTGTCAATCTGCTGTATTGTTTATTTGGTTTTCATGTGCCGTCCAGTTGGCATTGTCTCTCTGCCAGCATCAATATGACTGTGACATGACTTTGATAGTTAAAGGTCAACTGCCTGTTTACATGAATCCGGGTCGAATCTCTTTTTTGTCTTCTCGGGATTAATGAAATCTGACCTCAGATACTCTGCAGCTGATGCTGCTGTACAGAGCAAAACTTCAAAAAGATAAAACGCTTTTACAAGGTAGAATGATGGTGAGGCTGGTGGGCAGGTTATGTAATCTGTGTATGCCAAAACAATGAGTAACATGTACAACCTTAGCTCAGCAGTGCATGGCCTGTTGTAGATATATATATATATATATATATATATATATTAGGGAAATCTGTGATGGGAGGTGACATTGATTAATATGACCGTATGATGTGCCATTAACACATTTATACAAGTCCTTTGTCTTTCAGTGACATGTTTTCTACCTGTGTCCTAGATCAGAAATTATAAAAAATAATAGTAGCAGCAGTGCTCTTCAGTTTCCCCACATAGTCTTCATCAACACATCTTGCTTTGAACTTCTTCCTCAACAATATTAGCTCAGGTATTGGTTGTCACCAAATTGATACCTATCTGAGAGTAGCTAATTGCTAGCTTCATCGTATAGCCAAAGGTTGTCATGCTAGCAGTGATATATGGCACACAAAAAGGTTGACCTGAGACCTATTCATTGCAATTCAGGCTGTCTTTTGTGTTATTGTGCTGTTTGTTTGACATTGATTGACTTGTGATTAATTATGTATCCTTAGTCAGTAGTAGTTTCCAATGACCAACCATGTTTTAATGTACTCAAAAAGCTGTATTTACAAAGGGGAAATCAGACTTCTTCACTCTATTATTCATTCATGGAGAGATGTCAGAGTGAGGAGCACCCAAAGCATATGGGCGTTCGTTGCCTGGCACCACAAGAGCACCACATCAGTGACTAATGACGTTTACTGGAATCTCTCCAGCAAGTCCCAATTCCATATTTGGTCTGTACCAACACTTGAACCAGCGACCCTCCTGTTTCCAAGCCAGTGCCCAACAGACTGAGCTACTGCCACCACTGTTTGAATGGTCCATCACCAGTGCACCTGTGTAGTGATACAGTTTTCTCTAATTGGGTCAAAGCATGTATTGTTGGAGGAAGGGTCATTGCATGTTCATAGAGAATTGTTTCCATTTTGACCTACACTGTGTTCAGGCTCACTCTCATCCTCCATCTTCTGTTGAGACCAACTGGGGCCAATTGTCCAAAACACCCGGCTGGTCAGGACCACCTCGGGAGTCCGGTTCTTCAGCATCCTTAACGAAGAGCCATTAACAATCAAAGTCTTAACGGCCCTGCGGCTTAACGAGGGGACTTAACGAGCTTCTTAATGAAGCCCCGGCCATCATTACCGCAGTGAGTGGTGGCAGCGCTGATTGAAAGCACAGCTCAGAGTCATTCTGGAGCAAGAGAGCCCAGCCTGAGGAAACCAAATCCATTTAAGGATGACCTCTCACCCTTATCTGCTCTTCCAAGATTAATAGGAAAGTATAATAAGGAAAACCCACTTAAGCAGATATAATGGCAATGGATATTTTATGGCATTAGAGGTGGCACCGCTCTGGGCTTTGAAAGTCTCTCAGCCACCTGTCTCTGTGCAAAAATACCCAAACAATATTCTTACACAACGGGAAATCACCATATTTCACATCCCCTTTACTCGCCTAATATGACATCTCATAACTCCTGCATTTCATATCCCCCTGATACATCATCAAATATATCAAGAGACAAACAATATGAAGCCAGTGGCCACAAAAGCCAAATTTACTGATGTGTCACCTCTGCTTGGAGAGTGATTTCAGCCTGATAAGCTGCCATTTCCATTTTCTCTGGCGTCAGTGGTGTATGCAACAGCCAGCCTCCCCAGACTCCTAAATCTCCTCAATTACTTATATTATCATAAGGTAATATGCTTATACTCATATACTCAATTTCACATTTTCTCAATAACCATAAATCATGAAGCGAGGGGGAAAAGTACTCTCTGCCAACCTCTAAATCATTTAAATAACTAATACCCCCGTATACACAATTTCACATTTCTGCCAAACGATAAATCATAAAAACAGTCGGAAAATGTGTTTTTTTCCACAGCTGTGCATTAGCCTAATGAATGTGGATGTTTTCCCCCAATAATTCTGCATGTTGATGTTTGTATGTGTGTGTGTGGATTGTGTGTTTGTGTGATGCTAAAAGGGAGGGGAGGTTACAGAAGCAGGAAAAATTACAAAGCGTGGCAATCGGCTGGCAGCTCATGTGAAACTCCGATAGGTGTACAGAGGCCTGCGATTGGCAGAAAGGTTCAATTCTCCAAACACATCAGGGAGAAATTGCAAGGGCACACATGCAGGCAGGTGTGAGAGTGTCCCCCGATATCGTCTGCATGCCTTGGGTGGAGGTAGGTGGGGGTTATTTATCCTCTGTGTGGTATAACTTCAAAAAGAAGCAGAGGCCCTGCAGGACGGCGGCTTGCCCCGTCGCCCAGCTGAAATCCACACCAATGCTGGGTGGAGGTATCGCCGGGGGGCTGGGCCTCTGCCAGCTTCTTTCATATCAGCCAGGGAGTGTCAGGCAGGGCAGAGGGGGAGAGGGTCAGCCAATCGATTTGGAGCAGGCCCACCGATTCAGAGAGATGTCTGAAGAAAGAGGCTGATTGTGGAAAAGCAGCAGTAGAATTAATTTGGGACAGGGCCCATACGAGTTCAGAGAGACCGTTTGAAATGAAACTCTGCCTTGTGGCCAGAATACCTACCACTGAGATGTCATTAGTTTTTCCTGAGGGTATGTGTGTGTGCATATATACTATATGTGCACATTTAAACAGCAGTCTCTGCAGGTGAATGTGTGTTTAAGATTAAAGAGAGAGGTATAATGACTGTAAGTCTCCCTCTGCCCCTGGCTGAACCTCCACTTGGCACGGTCATTGCACAAAGTGGACAAGGAGCCAAGGCGTGACTAAGAATATGTGTGAATGTGTGTCTGCCTGTATGCTTTGTGTGTGTCTGTGTGTGTGCCAGCAGCACCTGACCTGGAGGGAGAGGAAACAGTTGAAAGCAGGCCAGGAAGTGAGGGGCGGTTAATAGAGCAGAGCACAAAGCTGAGGCCAAAATCTACACAACGACTGATAATTAAAGTCAACATCTCTCTGCAGCTATCTGATGTCTTCTCTCCCTCTTCCATCTGGACAACAATAGACCCCCATCTGGACACATCACAACACACATGTACAAAGACAAACAAGTATGTGGACACAGGTAAGGTTGGCTTCTTTCTAATTCAAAGGTGGTATCCACTGCATCACTACATAAGCAAAACATTCATAACATTCATAAACAAAAACGGGTTTCCTCGGCATGACTTCTATTCTCTGTCCTCTCACAACAATGTCAGAATTGTATCTCCTTGGTATCCTTAATAATAATGATAATAATAATACATTTCATTTAAAGGCGCCTTTCAAAACTGTCAAGGTCACCTTACAAAGCAGAGATAAAAACAACAAAGTAACAACCAAACAATAAAATTAACATTAAAAACACAAAAAATACAAATGTACATATGTAGTGGATTTATGAGACCGCATGGAGAATGATCAGACTGAATGTGCCAGATTAAAAAGATGTGTTTTGAGATGAGATTTGAAAATGGAGAGAGAGTTGATATTACGGATTTGTGGTGGGAGGGAGGATGGGGGCAGAGCAGCTGAAGGCCCTGGACCCCCTTGGTGGACAATAATATGTTAATGAAAACACAATACATTTCTTTTATCAACTCAACCCTACAACAGAAGTGAGAAAAAGGCATTCTTTGTTCAATAGTATGGATTCTTGTTCAATAAATGTACAGTTTACAAAGATATTTCCTTGAGAGAAATGTGCTATTCATTTGCTAATCAGAACTAGCTCAATAGAAAATATGAACATTCCTTCAAAGTAAATGTGCAGTCATTACTTATTTATTAAAAGACATGCTTCTGATTAACTAAAGTAATTTGGAGAACTTTAGGAATTGCATTGCAGGTTATTTTCCTACTACATACTACTAATGTAGTACTTACTACTAAATACTACATGGTTGTAACGTATGTGTTTGGATTTATTCAAAGACTATAAACTCATTCAATAGTTTACTTCATACTTCAACAAAACAAAACACCATGAGCTTAAACCATGAGCTACTTAATCACTGGTTTAAACTCTTTCAATTTATTAGCAAAACAGGCATCATTAGTCACCAGATCTGTGAGATCCATAGACTGTAAATATTCATGGACAAAGCCTGAGTGACATCACCCATCTGTTACAGGCAGGGGGCTCTGGAGGCTCATCGGCAGCAGCCTCCATGATGGAAATCCTGTCTCATGCTGACTTTCAGTCAACTAACGACAGGCTGAGGCCTGGAGCTGAGGCGGGTTTTAAGCCTCCTGTTAATGGCGCCCACCTGTCAATGATGTCAGATACGCGCCTAACTATGGACATCATTCATAAAATCAAAACAGTGTGTCTTAAATAAATTCACCCCGCGTACAGTGTGTGCCCATGAGGACAATAACTAATCAGACCTATTTAATTGTTTGTACCAGGCTGTAAACATGTTAATTTAAGCTATAAAAAACAGCATTTTTGAATGGGGTGTGTTTGTAGCTTCCGGGGCTCCTGAAGCCAGCCTCAAACGGTCCATTGACAAACTGCAGGAATTTGAACTTCCTTTTTCTACACCAGAGGTTGCTGCTTGAATACAACATGATTCCCACCTGTTCCACCCTTCTACTGCCACCTTGTCTGGCTGTCCTTTTACAACCACGATTGCCCCTGGCTTCTTACCTGCTCGCTCCAATACTTTCATGTTTGGTTTATTGTTTAGTTTGTAAAGGACCATTTACAACATACATTCATCTCAGTGCATTAGAGGAGATGCATTGCACCACATGTCTATTTGTAGTTTTTCAGCAGTATTTCTTTGCAGGATGTTGCTTACACCCTTTCTTGTTTTATTTTGTTCTTCTTATGGAGCCTATTCTAAAATCTGACCAGGGACTTTGGATGGAAACTATAGCCTTTTGGCTTACTTACAGAAATGTTGATTAACATGTAAAATACATTTAAAATACATGAAAATGATTTCTCTATCCCCAGTGGTATAATTATAGCCGTAAGGATAAATGATACCAAAACATGTTTGATTTAGTATCCTAATTATGAGATAGAATACATATATTAAACAAATGATTTTTGATCAACACACTCATGAGGGGCTCAAACAATAATTTGCATACTGTTAGTAATAAGTCACTAAAGCTGTCCAAGTAAATCAGTTATAAAGGTCTTACTGTCACCACTTGATGATATTTGCCTCTTGGTGTGACGGGGAACTCTTTCAGAACTTACAACGTAGCCATTGGTTAGTGATTAAAGACTTCGGCCCATGACTTTCTTTTCTGTGCGGATTGTTAGATGCACTTTCATGCTGAAACAAGCTACATGTAGTAAATCTGCTGACAATTGCATTAAATTGGATTGCAATGCTCCCCTCCTGCTCTCCATACAGACTGATTTCAGGCAATAAGTGCCCAGTATAGTGATGTATGATAATGCAGAACAGTGCTGAAATGAAAATTCAGACCCTCACCTACAGTTTCTGTGTTTTCTAAGTCATATCATGCTGAATCTGTAAATAAAGGTGATACCATAATAGAATTGAGCTTTATTTTCAGCTCTGCAGAAACAGAAGACATGTTTTGGATCAATAGTTAAACTTATTTTACAGAAAGAGAGCTGGTGGTATAGGTAGATAATCTCTCAAGTTTGTGATATTTGAAATTTGACCTCCACATTGATTTGATTGTTCATGTACGTTTGGCTTTACAACCTGTCCAACTGTCTTGTTTCTTGTTTCTGGCTACTATGCCGCAATACAAATAACACCTAAATAACAATCGTCTTTTAACTACAAAATGTATTCACCAAAATCCCCAAAAGTACAATTACTGTCATTCCTTGCTAGGCTACGACAAAGCCGTATAACCACATAAAACAAAACCACAACCACAACCACAATAAAAAGTATGCAAAATAGTGTTTTCCCCACTTGTGTGACTCACCTACATCCACATGCACAGCTCCTCTCTCATCAATGCAGAGACACATGACGAAAACACCTTCTAATTAAACAGAGGCTTTAAAACATAACCCCTCCCCCCGAACCCCATCACCACCACCACATAAAAACAGAAGCACGATCCAGCCGGCCTCCGAGGAGCACTTGTGACTCTGACAAGTTTTAAATTCTGTCTGAACTTTCAATCAAACTCGTTCTCACAGCGAGTGTTCAGGGGGGAAATTCCCTTTTGTTGCGGCTCGTAGTGAAATGTCAGCCGGTATTGAAAACAGTCTCCCGTCACTGCCTGTCTGTTTGTCTTACAGCGAGATGCGGTTTAAAGACGTCTCCAGGAGCAGGACTTAATTGTTTAGCATTGATCCTGCATTGATCGGCATTGAAGTTCGGTGTGTGTGGATTGCCTCTTTAATTCAGTTGTGGTGTGGACATGCTGCCCTGTTCTGGTTTGATGTAATTCAGTCTGTCTCTGGAGGGCCCACTGTGTGGCCTCCACTCCAACACACACACACACACACACACACACACACACACACACACACACACACACCAACAGAGCACAGAAATCACTCTCTTTCACACTCCAGCACACACACCTCCTCCCACTCGCACACTTCCTAACAGAGCATTCATTATTCATCATTATTAGACTTTTCCTTCAGCAGCATTAGCCGTTCAATGCATCCCGCCACTGTTCCCTTCCTCTGCGATACATAATTCAGGACAAAACTGTGCTTTTAGCCTCAGAGTATGCAAATTCCACTTTTGATTATCATAATCAGCTGATGTTTGAGAGGACGTGTGTGTTTGTGTATGTGTTAGCTGATTGTTTGTGTTTTTTTATTGCTCCAGATCTCCTCTCTGGTCGTGTTGTATACTTCACATCGTATTTTTAGCCAAGGGAGGCGAGCTCGGAAAAGGCCAGCTGAGGCTTAACTCACTGCTGTACGTTTAAAGGGCAAATCGCCCACATATATGCCAGCGCGTGCCACCGCCAAGAGGAATGGCTTTTACCATCACAAGCCAAAAGCATCTGTGTTTGCGTGTGTGTGTGTGTGTGAGCGTGTATCTCTTGGTGTCTGTGTGTGCGTAAAAGAAAGAATAAAAATGGAATTTCAAGCTGTTTTTATTTTCTTTTTCATAGCGTTGTTATGAGTATTGAGTTTCTGTGACAAGGGCGTCTAATTGTTTCTTGGCAGAAATGAACAGGTTGTGTTTGACTCAGAAATGTCAACATTGTTACAAAGGCACTTTTAAAGAAACAAAGGAAAAAATGCAATCTGTAATATATTTTTCGAAAAATGTTAAGTGTTTAATGTTGAGTAAAAGTGAATGTGGAGTCTAATCAACTACTCTTTCAATGTTTTTTTAAATATGTATTATGGAGTGTAAAGCTTAGTTTCAGAACTTAAAATGCCAAGAGTTCTTCACATGGCATTATGTGCTGGTCGTTTATAACGTGTTGTTACTACATACCTGAAGCTCAAATACAAGTCCAATGTAAAATGCACACAGGAGAAGGACAAAGTCTTTCTTTTACACGGTTCACTTTGTGAAAAAGTCGCAGCTTGGTTAGATTCAGGCACCAAAACGGTTTGGTTGTGTTAAAAAAAGATTATGGTTTTGTTTAAAACAAGACCTAACATCTCTAAAGTAAAAAATATAAAGTGGAGGGGTGCTGGTAGTTTAGTGCACGCGCCCCAAGTTCAGAGAGGCTATAGTCCTCCAGGTGGGCGGCCAAGGTTCTCTCTCCCTGATTTCTGACTCTATCCACGGTCTTATCTCTAAATAAAGACATAAAAAACTGTAAATATATATAAAGAAGTAAGTAAGTCAATGTTAACTTGTGGTCTCATAAGGTCTTTACATACTGCCAGTTCAAGGCTAGATATTTAACACCCCTGTTACAGCTCGTCTGCAACGTTGGCAACGTAGTCATGGCAGAAAGTCGTTCCACCCCCGATCCAGTGTCGTGGGCAGTAACAGAGGAGTAACACAGGGGGAGACAGTGACATTATAACATTTATTTATACATCAGAGCCAGCTAGTCAGAACAGAGCTGTTTGTGTATGTTTCGCTACTGCAGCTTGTTTTCACCCTCTCACACGTGTCTGTAGCGCTGTAACAACAGTGTTGGACACTAACGGGATGACAAATAGCAGAGTAAGTACTCTACATTTTCCAGTAGCTTTGGCTGTAGCATCGCTGTTCTCTGATTCTAAAACTAATAGCTTTTCAGTTGATTAACTGTGGACCTGATAAATGTGGAAGCGTCCAAACAAGCTAAATCTTCCCAAAACAAAGTGAAAGGGCTCTGTCACGGTCTAAAATCAAACTTCTTAGGATGAAAAAAAGACTTGAGCAGACACACGGACATGACCTTAAAGCTGATTTACTTCTGTTTGACGGTGACATCTCCGTCTAATCCTTGATGCTCATGATGTCCCTGCTGCTGTCAAACGTGCAGACAGACTGCATGAGTTCATTTACTGGGAAACATGCAGGTGAATCCCTAAAAGCTAACATAATCAACCCTAAAGCATCACCAGTGCAGTGCACTGTTGCTGATGCAATGTATAAGTACGAAGACATAATGACGGCAGAGCTCGACGGCAGTATGTATAAAGAGCTACAGAGACTAGAAAACTGATCTTCTCTGTGAAAACACTGATTTAATTTGACCCAAGAATCATCCTCCGACTGGCTCCTCAAATGGACTTTATCGCTCTAAAAGTCCTGACTAAGACATGTCAAGCTTAGTGCCTACTTACATCACACTTGTTTAAGCTCATCTGGATCCTTAACCCTGAGTATTCATTTATTTTGGACACATTCAGTCAAAGGGATGGCATTTTCAACTATTAAAGGCTGCAGTTGTATGTTTGTCGCCTGTCCAATGGTGTGTTTTTTAATTAACTTGTGTTTTCTCTAGATATGCTGTTTTATATTACCAATGTTTTGTATTGTTGAGAGTTCATGGTCTTTTCATTGTTTTCTGTGAGAGCAGATTGGGAGTTAAAATGTATACTTTATTTTTCATCATAACTGTTTGTCATGGTGGATGTGTGTGCTCCAAAACATGTGTAATTGAAGAGTGGATCCCCTGCTCTCATTCTTTAAATTCACATTTTACTCCCCTCAGAGGCACTGCTTGTCAATAGGCAAGGCAGGCAATTGCTTAGGGCCCCAGACCAGTAGGGGGCCACTGAGGGCTCACAAACTTTAAACCAAAGCAGTGGCCCAGAATCTGCAAATTTTGCAATGACAGCCTGGAATCTCGCTAAGGGGACCCCCATCTGACAGCACTCACTCTCATTGTCCTGCTAAGTTAATGGTTAATGGTTAATGGTTAATGGTGATGAACGCTGGTTGGAGGGCCTGAGAAACACCACTGATTCCCCTTTCTTCACTTCTGTCAGCCCCCCATCACTACAACCTATCACTCACTTTCTCCCCTCGCCTTCCAAGGCCTCACACCATCCGCTGAGCACAAATAAATGTCCATTTTTCACAATGTAGTCCGTAGTCAAAGAAATCCGTTAAAATATTGATGTTCTCATTACAAAGCCAGAGACATTCCAGCCATACTTTTATCCATATTAACACTGAATGAATATGTCAGTTTAAGTGTGTGAGTGTTTCTGCTCATTATTCTGGCTTTAAAGCCCACAGTTTTACTCTTTGCTTCAATCATATCACACTTGTTTTTAGTCTCAGCAGGCGGCTGTTTCCAGCTGAAGAGCTCTCATAAAGCCTCTGTACTGACTCTTGTAAACTTTGTTGGAGCCTGATATTCTGCTCAGGAGACGAAAAAACAGCTTTAACCTTATATTAAAAAAGGTTTATAGACATATTTTACTCTACTCCCTTATTTTATGGTGTATATGTTCTATATTCTCAATATACTTCTGTTTTTTATTTTCTGTTTTATCACTATTATTTTATTATATGCTACACATATTCTGTCTTATTATTGGCTGGTTTGTCATCTGTTTGGAAAACAATAGAAAACCACAAGGACAGATAAAGAATGCTCTTATTGGTTGTGGTCATAATATCAAATTCATTTGAGCTATAAGCCATAAACAACAGAAATCAGACTTAAAAAGGCAGGTGAAGATCGACCATTTACATGCACCAATCTGAAATATATAAAATGTGCAATTAACAACAACATGATTGATTTATTATTTTTGTCCACATGAATCCGTATGTTGTTGTTTTTTTCAATCAATCAGAAATGCATTTATTACCATGAGCGTTTATCTCCTCAATCAATCAAACAGTTGCTTCACAAAAACACTTTAAAATTAGGGACAATTTAAGGGACGAAGAAAATAAGTAATCAATACATGCAAGAAAGACTTACAAATCTATACAGTCATATTCATCTTTTGTTTTCATGACCAGCCAAATTGTGTCACTTTGAAAGCTGCTGCTGCATGAAATGTGCAGTGTTAAAGTCTCCTTTACAATGAAAGGATGGTCCACTGTTTCTTATGCATAAGGAGAAAAGAAAGAAGTAATGGATCACCACCTTTCCTCAACGTTTAGTGAATTCATAAAGCTTTCATTATGGCTGACACGTTCTTCCAGGTCGTCTCACTCAGTTAGCAAACTGGTGAACCAAAAGGCTGTGCCGCGGCCGGAAATGTTGCACTGCTAAACAGCCTTGCTTACTCTTTTCAAGAACTGCAAATGGAAAAAAAAAAGACCTCGATACAAATCCTTTAGCAGACGCTTTTATCCAAAGCGACATACATCAGAGAGTTAGCACAACACAAGCAAAGATCTAGAGGAGGAAACAACATCAGTAAATGCAAACAAACAGCTTTAAGTCTGATTGGACACAGATGCTGACAGGCAGTGCACAGAGGCAAAGCACAACATCTACAGCTGCTCTAGAGAGTTCTAATTAGCATCAAAACCATCCTAAATATAGTCATTAACAAACAAAACAATTATCACTATCAATATCATTAAGTGTGTATAGGTGTTCACTAAAGAGTTGGGTCTTTAGCTTTTTCTTAAAGGTGTAAAGGGACTCTGCAGATCGAATGGCATTTGGTAGTTTGTTCCACCACCAGAAGAGTCTAGCTAGAGACTCAGGGCCTTGATAAAAACCTTTTTCCACAAATCAATATCATATGATGTAAAACTCGAGACACCTACCACCAACGACTTCTATGATCACTTTTTGAACTGAGCTTTAATCGTTTTTTTGTCTCCAAAAATATAGTTAAAAATATATTATGTAACTGTATCGCATACGGACAAAGAGTAATCACTTTCAGCTTAAAAAAGACTGCCATCTTTGGTTCATGTAAGTACTTACTAATACTTCCAGAGACTGAAGTGACAGTTTCCATCACTGGCTCATGAGCTCAAAAAGTATTACAACTTTGACAGTCTCCGCATGTTGTCATGACAGCAGCTATTTGAACATTTAGATACATTTACTTTTTGAGAAGATTTGGACCTCAACTTTTCTCCATTTCACAATTAAGTTTTCTTTACAATGAACAGCCTCAGGACCTTGTACGCGTGGGTGTAGGAGAGTTGACACCAGGTTCAATTTATTTGGATTCATTGTTAATCTTTCATATAAAAAGTGTGTTTTGTTCTGCTGTATGTCTGTGTCTGTCTGTACCTCAAGTTAAATCTGTTCTCATCACTGTGTGTTGAAAAATGCATTTCAAATGATTCTGTGTGTGTAACACTACGTCTCATGGGGATTACGTTTGTGCATTACTTAACTGATGTCCTAATTATGTTGTGGGGGCTTGCTGTTTGGATAATGTTCAGTGTTATTTTGAGTGAGTGAAATATCATAATTATGGACCACACAGGGGTCACTACAAGGTTGGCTTTGGTAAAATCAGGTGCAATGAGAGCAGGACTCTAAAAACAGGGTCCAGGGTTTGCTTCCACAGTCTCATCTCTCTGGTGAAGGTGTAAGGGAAAGATTGTGATGCAGTTCAGTATAAATAACATTCTTATATTTCAAGACATTGCTGCCATTATCATGGGTGGTTCTAGGCAGGGGCCAACAGGGGCCAGTGCCCCTGTAAAACTGAGCTTGCTCCCCCCTGTGACCACCCCTCCAAAAGAAAGAGCCCCCCTAATAACATAAACAATATTTGACTCACAATTTAGTTTTAAATACTGATGAAACAAATACAAATCATGGTATTTTATGTTGTGGTATTTAATGATGTGCGATATTATTTGGCATAATATGTTTTTTAAAGCGATCATCTTTGTCTATGTTTCACCTGGGTTTAATCTTGACAAAACAACTGGCCCCAGTTTGGCCCCCTCAGTAAAAGTGGTCAAGAACCGGCACTGGCCATTATTGACTTTAATATAACAATAGTACACAGTGTTTAGAGCAGGCATGGGCAAACTACGGCCCGTTGGGCTTTTTAATCCGGCCCGCCGAACTTGTCCAAATTATATTATTATTAAATTAAATTTTATTATAATTAAACCTCGTTCGTTTTCCCCTGTAATGCCCGCGTTTCCCCAATAGATGGCGCACTTCAGAGTGTGGTGTATTACGCCCTTCTTCACTTTGCCCTATGAACCCGTATGAGCCCTTCTGGAAAAACAAGCGGATCAAAGAAAAGAAAAGTGGACAGTGAATGCCGAGTGTTTAATACAGAGTGGACAACTAAATATTTTTTCACTGAAGTCTGATCAAAGGCTGTATGCCTGATATGCCAAGAAACTGTCGCAGTTATCAAAGAGTACAGTATCAGCTGTCACTTTGCAACGAAGCATGCTAACTACGCTAGCAAGCAGTCCCCGCAAGAACGGGCGGCTGCGGCTCAGAGGTTGAAGGATAATTTACAGACTCAGCAACATTTTTTTCACCAACAAACTGCGATTCATGAGTCAACTACCAAGGCAAGTTTTTTGCTGGCATTCAAATTAGCAAAGGCTAGCAAGCCTTTCTCCGAAGGCGAGTTTTTAAAAGACTGCATGGTAGAGACAGCAGGTCTCTTGTGTCCGGAGAGCCAAGGCCAGTTTGAAAAAATCAGTTTATCACGCAGGACTGTGACTCACTGTGTGGAACTGATTGATGAAGATATAGCCAGAGAATTAAACAAAAAGGCTGAGTCCTGTAAGTTATATTCACTAGCGCTGGATGAAAGTAATGACGTAAAAGACACTGCTCAGCTCCTCATTTTTTATCCGAGGGATTAATGACAGTTTTGAGATAACGGAGGAGTTTTTGACCATGGAGTCCCTGAAAGGAAAAACGCGAGGAGAGGACTTGTATAACCAGGTGTCTGCTGTCATCCAGAGAATGAAGCTACCTTGGAGTAAACTTGCCAGTGTCACAACGGATGGATCGCCAAATTTAACTGGAAAACATGTTGGTCTGCTGAAAAGAATCCAGGATAAAGTGAAAGAGGAAAACCCTGACCAGGATGTTATTTTCCTTCACTGCATCATCCATCAGGAATCTCTGTGTAAGTCTGTATTGCAGCTTAATCATGTCGTGAATCCAGTTGTAAAACTTGTTAACTTTATACGAGCAAGGGGACTTCAGCATCGTCAGTTTATTATGTTCCTGGAGGAAACTGATGCGGATCATCAGGACTTACTGCACCACTCTCGTGTCCGCTGGTTAAGTTTGGGCAAAGTGTTTCAACAAGTGTGGGAGCTGAAAGATCAGCGCATTTTTGGAGTTAATGGGGAAATCCGACAAATTTTCTGAGCTAAGCGATATACCTACGTATGTGAGCAGACATTCAGCGTCATGAACATCAACAAAGCCCCTCACAGATCCAAGTTAACTGACCAACACCTCGGATCTATCCTGAGAATTACCACTACAAAACTAACTCCAGACTTTAATGCACTGGCAAAAAAGGGAGATCAACAACACTGTTCCCACTGAAACTGAACGTGAGTTTCTCTACTGTGTTTATTAAAATTTAATTTAATTAAATGAATGCATTTGGAAATCAATTTGTACAATGAGCCTTGCATATTCATGCTTTGCTACCTGTTAAAGGCCAAATCCTTTCATGTAATGGCTTTTACATGTCATTTATATTAGTTCACACAAACACTCCATCCATCTGTTCCTGGCCCGGCCCCTCTGTCAAATTTTAGAACCCATTGTGGCCCGCGAGTCAAAAAGTTTGCCCACCCCTGGTTTACAGAGACTGTCTACTCTTGCTAAAACAAATGGAATATGTAATCAGGGAACATTTTATATTTAAGTTCTGTATCAACTTCAGATTTAAATTAAAATATCTATTTAGTAGGCTATTCCACAAAACTCCCCCACTGGTAACTGGAGGCTAAAATAGACGCTTAAGTTCAATCCGATAAGTTTAGTTGTAAGGATGAACTGACCAGGTCCTGTGATTAGCTGCTATAATCTGCTCCACTATGTTGGCTTGAGGGTGAGTTGTGTCACCTTTCAGCTCTTTCCTTCATTGCCTTCACTCTTTTCTTTCTCACTGTCATGTGGCGCCTCCTCTTCTTTTTCGGCCTCCCCTGCCCTTCTCTCTAGCCTGTGCCCTCCGCTCCCTGACTCACGGCCTCCTTCAGGGCCGCGGGGAGAAGTGGAGAGCACGGTCCGGGCCAATGCATAAATATTAGCTCAAGGTCATGGTCACCGAGCTCAAACTGTGCTATGCATAATCATGAATTCAACCCCTGCCTCGCCTCTTCACTTCACATATTCCCTGCGTCACATCTCTGAACACCCGCAAAACACGCACAGTTTCTCACCAATGACACGGCTAACCTTGAATGGCTGACCTCAAGCTATGAACCATCTCTAAATCCCAGTTTGCCCTATTCACACAGCAGCCGTTTTCCTCTGATATCTGGCTCAGAGTGGATTCTGTTATAACAACACAGAGCTGTCTTGATTTTATTAGTGGTGGAAATGCAGGAAATATGAGGAATTAAAATAATTGCACTATTTTATTATTGATTAGGAACAGAAATATGAAATCCTGAGGGACATTGAGCCATAATTCAACTTAAATGAACATTTTTGCAAATCAATGAGCCCCTAGCATCAGTCAATAATTTTAATTTAATGTATTTTCATTGACTGCGGGCTGTTAATGGTGATGAGGAAGTCACTTCCCAGCTAATTTTACAATTCGCTACAAGTGGCTTAGTTAAACATATTTCTTTCTGTTGTAAGCTATTGTCTGATGGAAGCTAATTGGTTATCAGATCTAATTTTAAAAAGCTAAGTCTGTTTACACATTTCCTGTTGTATCTTCGCAAGTGTCAAAAGGTAACGTAAGCATCAGCCACTTCCTAACAAAAGGTTAGCTTTGTCTTCTAAGAAGTGGCTTAATGCAGTTACCTTTGGATGGGTTGTATGATGTAATGAGGAAAGAACTGATTGAATGCTTATAAGCTTTTAGATCTTTCAAAAAGGTAAAGTTAGCATTGAGCCAGTTCCTAAGTGACCGCTAACATTTGCCAGGAAGTGGCTTAATTCTGCCTCTCCTACCATTACATTTTGATTAAGTTGTACAACACAGTAGGAAAAGTTCAATAAGCTAACATAAATATTAGCAAGGAAGAGGTTGAATGCTAATTTAAGGGTTGCTTTGGCAGTTGCATATTGGTATTTAACAGAGGCACAATTAATCCAATTAACTTTGTTAAACATCATTCTGTTAACTAAGTTGTTTACTTCAGTAGCGGTTAATCAGTTAATTTCCTTAATAATTAGCTTAAGTTAACATTAACATAATTTGGTTTTGATATATTAACACCATCTTCACTGGCACTGTGGAAGTACCTTCACGTCAGTTATAGCAGAATTTCACAATAAAAGCGCCTGGGGCAGAGACTGGCATTTAGGCTCATTAATCAATAGGCTCTCTGAAGTACGAAGAGGCGGTGTGCTCTGGCTTAGGTTGTCCACGATCCATCTTACCATGTAAGAGCAGGGCCTGGATGTTAGAGGGAACCAAACTCAGCAGAAGTTAAAGGTTTTGGTATTTTAATAAATAAACATCCAAGTTAAAGTTTAAATAAAAAATTATTAGCGTCAATAATTAATGCTTAACAGAATAGCTGACGTGTGCCCATCTCTGGAATTCAAATATCTTTATAGCTTTATAGAAAGTTAAGTTTGAAGGTAGCTGATGGGTATCCAATCATGTTGTTTTACAAAGTTCAGCCTGTTTACAACTTTAAAAATATAATATTTGACACTTTTATGAAGTAATTTTTGCATTTAGCAACTTTCTGGCTAACAGTGATACTCTTTGAAGTGGTGGAATGCTAGCTGTAGCTGTTATAAGACAGTAACTAATGGGCTTCAGGTAAACATTTTTTTAGTTTTTGACAAATATGGAAGCTTTGAAATAATAAAAATGATAAAGACAGAATTATATAATTTTAGTAGGCCCATGTTTTTTTTAAATATATATAAATAAGACATTACAGCATTTGAGCTTTCCGCCCTGAGACATCAGGGAATGACTGCTTTGTGAGTAAGGTGAGTTTTATTTAATGATACTACATATTACCCTGGTTGTTTTGGTTGTTAACCCATATTTCCAGGGTTATCAACGTTTCATATTTGCATTAAGTTAAGAGATGTCTTCTCTCTCTGGTTCATATACTCTCAGAAATAAAATATTGCCATGAGCACATCCGGGGGAGAGGGATGCTTTAAATTCAGATGCTTCCTTTCCTGATTTGTTCGACATTATCCCAAGATAAAACACAGGCTATGAAGAGAGAAGGGAGATTTGAAGTAAAGGAGAGAGAGGCAGGTTGTGTTTCTTTTGAATTCCATCTTTAATAGACGCTACAGTTTCCCCTCTTTTCTTCCTCTTCCTTCCCCTCTCACAGCCTTGTTCCCTCAGCCATCCAGTCTATTATTTTCTCGTTGTGATCCTGCACACACTCAGCACAGAGACACATTTGAATGTGGCCTCCACAGGGGTTTGCATTAAAATGGTATTTAACTGCCTTCTCCGTTCTCCCACTCTCTCTCTCATATATATCTTCCTCTGTGTAAACCCTGCCTGTCCCTGCGCTCGTGCCCTCGATTCCCAGCTGCCTCTTTTCATAACCCTCTCTTTCTCTCTCCGTTCCGTCTTTTCTTCAGCACGCTTGAGGCTGCGTAGGGCTGTAAGGTCAGCTTAAGAAACGTGTGTGATCTCTCACTTCTTCTCCTCCTCTCTTTTTCCTTAAACTGCCTCACACATTTCTCTCCCTCCGCCACTTGTAAGCCATTAACCTTTATTCATTTTCCATCAAACTTTCCGCATCCCATTAACGCTACTCATACTGTACTCTTCTTTTTTAACCTCTCTCTGTTCTCTCTCCCGTTTTACCCCCTTTCTTACACGTCATTCCTTTTACGTTGTGCATGGTAATCTAGCTCTGCTCTGTCTCGTTATCCCTTTCTCCTCTCCTCTCCCTACCTCCCTCCCTCCCACACTGTAGTCACTCTCTAATCGCTGTCTCACCCCTGCTGTGCTCGGACCCGGAGGCTAAATGATTTCTGCAGGGAGAGTGTGAGTGGAAGCACACAAAAACACAGAGCCGTGTATGAGACATGTTTTATATGATTCCTTGTGGGGAGTTGTGTGTTTACAGTCATGTTGGCCCTCCTGTTGGCATCTTCACACTTTTTTATTTGTATTTGTGTGACTCCCTGCCTCTCTCCTCCCTTCGGTTTCATAAGGGACCCTTTTATCTGAGCCGTATTTTTGGCTTTTAAGCAGGACTTACAAGCTTTGTGTGTGTTGCAAAGGTCTTTCTTGAGCTCACAGAATGTGGATTTTGCCCATTGTTTTTAACAAATATGTACTTAACATCTACAAGTGTATGTGGGTTTTTTCTAAAATGTGTGCTTATTTCAGCATCAGTTCAGTTCAGGACAAAGTCGGCAAATTGCTTCCAGCAGCAGTGGTAGAAGTTTTCACATCTTTAGCTTGAGTAAAAGCAGCAACACCACAGTGATAACACACTCTGTCACAAGTAAAAGTTCTGCCTTTAAAAGTTTTCTCAAGTAGCAGACAAATTTCCTCACAATGTTAATATTGAATATATACCTCTAAAAAACATATTATTTTCAAGAAAATGCGGCTAACTAGCAAAAGCAAAATTACATCATTTTTCGCAGTTTGCCGAGGCGCACTGTCATGAGCTGATTTTTCTATTCAAGCCATTGACTGTATAAAAAGATGGACGACATGACACCTCTAAATAAGCAACGCAGAAACATTTGAAGCTCCCTGGACTGATTAGCTGCAGCACGTTATAAAGCCCTCCTCCTTTGTGTTAACAGATGGGACATTTGTTAAACTAGACAATCAAAATACAGATACAGTCGGATACAATGTTCTCAAACATTATAACTAGTTGTGATCATGCTGATCTATGCCTGAGTGTTCCCTTTTTTTCTGACAAGTTTAGCTTTATTAAGTTATTTGATACTATAAAAAGAAGTATGGTGCCATGATTGATTGCTCTGTTCACCACAGCGCCGAGTGCACCGGATTAGCAGAGCAGGAACATAATGTGAAAACATAACGAACACTGATAGAACTAGAGCCGTTAAACTCTTCACAACATGTGTGTCTGTTTCAAACTGATACAAGATTCTGTTCTGTCGTGGAATTTCCCAACCACGAGGCTCTTCTTTGTTTAAAGCTAAATCTGTCTTTTGGTTAGCAGAAAGGGCAGGATGCCAATACTGACACTCCACCAGCAGATCCCTACTGTGCCCACAATGCCAGTCAAATGTATTCTCAAACTGTAAGCAGTCACCAGTGTCTGGTGCTGTAGCCATAGGCTTATGTAGCTTCTCCTCTGGCTCTAAAGCCTGGATGTAAACAAGCAATGTGAACAGATCTTGTAGGAGTAGCATGTCTGGCAGTATTTTGATTGAGTAAAACTGAGATGAATATGTATTAAGGCTGTAAAAGGTTAACTGGCATGTCTACCAGAGCAATGTGTATATCACATTAAGCACAGGCATGTACATGTTTACCTGCAAGGAGTAAAGAAGGCTGGTGGTGCTAGCACTGCTGACGTTAGCCACTCTTGGCAACCAAATTACATCTATTACCTGCAGACAATTTTAAATAAATTGTTTGTGTTTAGTGGGTTATCTGAATTTAACTTTCTGTTTAACTGTCTAGGAAATTGGTTGCTAGGAATATCCCTGCCAAAAAGATGTCATAGACATAGACATATGAGCAAGGCAAGAGGACAATAGTGATGCATTAAACGGTCTCCCAATAAAAGTTGGCTGCTTCCTGCATGTCTTCCCCCACTCTCTCCTCCCTACATTTCCAGTCTCTCCAGCTGTCCTATCCAATTAAGACAAATAAAAACTGGCTGCAGTGGAACGTATAAGATTTTAGTTCTGGTTGTTGGAGCACAACATGTTGAAACTGGTGGTAATGCTCCTATGTCCCAGAGTTCTGTCTAAAATGAAATATGTATCCATAACTGCAGGCAGGAAACAAAGGTTAAGCTGCTATTTTGTCAGAAATACAACTAACAGAAAATGAAGAAGAAGATCTGCGACTTGTGTACAACATCTCAGTTTGTGATCTCTATACGTATATGCAAGATGTACTACAACACATTTATGTTTGCCTGGAACAAGCTGTTCTGCTCTTCCAGTAAACAGCGTGATGTTAAAAATACATTTAGACACAAATTACCCGCAATGAGCAAATGTATCCACTATGTGCTGTAGTTTTTTTCCTTCCAATCTCTCAGCCATTTGAACCCTGTGAAGACATTGCAGCCTCTGACACTACAAACAAGAATATGGAGGGATAAGTAATGAGGGTGAATGCATTTTAGAAAAAGCAGAAGAAAGGTCAGCTGTAATTAGTACCAAAAGTGTGTTTGGTATTTCCAAATGTTAAAGATTATAACCATCAAAAGGTTTCTTTAACTTGATATTTTACTAAGAAAGACAGCTGATAACAGCTTCATGTTACACTTACACAAAAACAGACTTTTTTAATCCAATTTGAAGCACAATTTTCTGAACCCCACGCAGAGATAATTGTGATGACAATCTGGGTATGTTGTCAAACTTTTGGAGCATTTCCTCTGTTTCACAGAAACAATTATTCAAATGCTTAGTTAGATCAATAATTACAACCTAATACAAAAATTATGCCAAATGCAGAAAGGGCGCTTTAAGAGAATTATAAGACTGTTTTTAGAGATAAACACAGTTTTATATGTTGAATAAGCAAATGAGGTTCAGGTATTCTACTCCTTTAATAACTATTTCGTTTTATTAGTCATGTATAAATGAATGTTTTATCTGCAAAAATAGTCACTATGGCTGAATATACAAGTGATATTAAGGTTTCATTTCCAGCTGTAAAATACTGTTAAGTGGAAGCATAAAGTAACATAAAATATAAATCATGAAGAAGAAGCTTTTTACCCCACAACATGCCTTGGATAAACGTACATAGTTACTTTCCACCACTGGCTTGTCTCTGATGACAGTAAGGCTTTGCTCGAGTGAGCATCAGAGAAAACATTATGTGCACACATGCTAACACAGTCTCAAACACCAACCCTTAACTTCCTGTGACAGCCTCCTTCTCGTCCTTGCATCACACCGTCAACTTCCCGCGGGCCAATTTCACAATATCATGTGTGTGCACGTTGCACCCGGAGGCTCCGAAAGGAGGCGCAGGAGGCACCAATAAAGCTACAATCAATAACTGTGTTATTTATATATCTTGAGAAGCCCTCTGGCTGCTGGACTCTTTTAACTGCGTTTTGCCGGGCAATTTTCAGCACTGAATGTTAATGAATGATTCCCCATAATGAGAAAGCGCTGTTTAAGCTACGGTGAGAAAGGCTGGTATCATTTGGAGTGTCAGAATCCAACACAAAGTGTTTAATTACTGATTCCCATTGATGTCTGCATGTTTTTTTATTCATGCTGTGCTGTAGCGTGAGTGTCATGTGTGGCAAAGACAATCATGTTAATTGTGTAACACAGGGATATTTCACTAACTATGAATTATGTATGTTCACCCTGAAATTAATGACATGCTAATGATGGTAGCCTAAGCTCATTTTCCTTTTGCGCTGCTGAATTACGTATGCGTATTAGCATCTCTACAGGTAGCTCAAACACTTTAGTTGATATAAAGGTGAAGCAGGGCAGGATGGAAAAGCTTGAATTTCCTCACACAGAGGAAGAAACGATTATATATGTCACGTTTCCTCCCCACATGAGGTGTTAGGGAGTTTGCATTTCAAGAGAGCAGTGAGGATGGAAGAAAAGCTAATCAGAAAGTGGTGGGTTTTTTTTTTTCTTAATCCCAGCTCTGCTGAGGCGCCTTTTCTCCTCAAGAAAAATCTGTGTTTCTTTCACACTGCCTCTGCAATCACTTGAAACCCCATTACAGACCATGTGACAGCATCAATTAAATTCACAATTATCACGGGGCAGAGACACTCCAGCGTGAGAAAATATAGTAACACAGCATCGTCTGCGAGTCTGTGTGCACGCGTGTCTTTGTGTGAGCATGTGCATGTTTTGTGTGTGTGAGACAGCGATAGAGCGAGCGCGTTGATAGAGGGCAGGAAACTGAGTCACACAATTCACCACTCAGAATGTTTCATGCCCTTTTTGGCAACTCCTGTGAACCATAACAACTCTCCAAATGCGAGATGCTACAGTAAACACAAAAACTCAGATCTTTGACGGTATTACGACATATCAAGCTCCGCTCTGAAAAACAGTGAATGGACAGCTGGTGACTCGTAGGCTGAGTCTTTCAGACTTAATTCCAAATGAGCTGGGCCTCTTTATATGGCTTTCTAACAATTTGAAAAAAAAAGAGAAAAAACGTATAAATATCCGTGCTAAACTACACTCGGTGCTGTCAGTGCGTCCACAAAGTTGGCCCCCAAATTCATTATCAGTTTAGCTGCAGATCCTTTGTCTCACATTGACATCACAGATTAGAGTCCTGGCTCTTGTTTCCAGCTTTAGTAGAGATTTATCCCAAACCGAGCTGTCTGCGATCACACAAAAACACAGCATGAATCAGTGTTAGCAGGCGGCCTGTTAAAGGGAGCCCACAATTAAATACGGATTCACACCTTTAGATGTACGCGGTTTGTGTGTTTTAGTGAGTGCGCAGATACAGCCAACTGAATGTGAGACACGTGTTGTGAGTCACAGGCAACAGAATTAGCATCTGATTGAGCCGGAATTTAGGTGTCGGACCTGGCAGGTGGAGTCGTTCTTGGCCTGTATAGTCATTTTTTCTTCACACCCTCCATCTCAGCTCTCTCCATTAAAGCACAATCAGGTCCCTGATCGAGAGAAAAACAAGGTAGCGCGTCCGCATTGATCTCTCTGCCTATAGCGCTAGCCTACATGGAGCAGAGCAGGAGATTAAAAATTCATAAGCGTATTAAGATCTATAAGAGCATTATTCATGTGTGCCGTCACTGTATTATACAGTGTGGTACTAATCATACGCATCTCCAGCCCAGCACACATACACACAAACACATGGTCACAATAGCTGTCTGGGTGAACTCCAAGTGTCAGCACTATCATATGGGCATGTGTGTGTGGCCTGGCATGGTTCCCTCCTTGAGTGCCATACAATGTGCTGGCATAAACACCTGCTTGACACAGCAGATTGGCACTAATGGCTTTACACACAGTGCCATCTGTAAGCTGGACCGTTAGCTCCTCCATCTTCTCTATGGCGGCTAACGGCGCTTTGTAGCATTCAGTTTAGACTATCATCAGTCAAGGTGCAAAGGCAAAAACAACCACATTAAATGTTGGCTAATCACGGTGCACTTAGAGAGGCTCCTCATGTAGGCTGCAGGTCCTGCCTGACTGTGTGCACCTGGAGCCAAGTGCACCAGCTGGGCATACAAAATGAAGTCTTATACTCTACGCCCGATTTAGCTTCGACCAACTTCTTGACTTGAATTTGCACCAAGCCTAACTGAGAATAGCCAAAAGGTGCACCCGGTTTTAACATTTGTGGAGCGATGACTGTTGCCAAACTATAAACAGAAAATAGATACAGATAATGTGGAAATACAAAGCAAAAATATACAGTATATATATACATGTATATATTGGACAGATAGCAATATACACCAACAACAGAATCCCTATCAATGCATCCAACAATATGAGGCATCCCCATAAGGTTTATTTAATTATTAATGTATCACTATTTTCTACTAACTGATGGTTAAGACACAATGAGAGAGAAAAGCTAATAAGTGGACGCACACTCTTCAGTTCATTCAAACAATGCTTTCATGCTAAAACAAACCTTTTCGATTAGCTCACTGTCACTTTAAGTTGTTTTTTGGGCCATTTTTGCCTTTAGCAGATCGGACAGCTGAAATGATTGGAAAATGTTGGAAGGAGCGTGTGGGGTACGGTGTGCAGCAAAGGGCCGAGGAGGGATTCAAACCCGCTGCCACTGCGACGTGGACTATAGCCTCTGTACATGGGGGTGTGGTCACCCTGTTAACAAAAACACTCTTCCATGTGTTTTCCTTTAAAGTTTTGTGACTGTTGCTTTTTTCCATTTGTGTTACCTTGGATACTTGTCTGACAGTCTAAACGTAGTCATAAAAGTTACACCCAGGAGCAACACAAACAGAAAGACAAACACAAAGTCCCACTGGTGCCCTAGTAGCTAAGTAACACCAGTTTACGCCCGAGTGCCCCAGCGTACGCCCGGATGCTGCACTCGGCTCCTGGGTATTGAGAAAAAAACACAGAGAGATTTCCCACTGAGTTGAAGCTCTTAACCATCAGATGAACTTCAAGCACTCACACAAACACACCCAAACCTCTCACTCTGTGGCGTCCAACAGCCTGCAGCAGTCACACAGGGATCATTACTATTCATTTGCTCAGCAAACTGGCCACGCAGGCTTATAAATTGGCTCATCGACAGCAGATGGGTGCTGAGACAGTCGGCACATGCTGAGGACTGAGAGTGAAACCATTACAATACAGGACTCGGAGACACCTTCGCGCCGGTCCACGTGACCTCCTTCACGCTCATCTGCTCATTCTGTCAAGCCGAGGTGGGAGTGTGCATCGGGCAGTGGGGGTGAGACATGCCCAGTCAATGATTGTAATAAATTACATTGCAGAGCATTAGGACTTCAGCCCTGTGTGTGTTGTACTAAGGGAGAAGGCGGTGATAAATCCTGTCAAACCAAGTGTAAATCAGTCCAAATGAAATAGCATTAGCGAGACCTTGCAGACCTCTGACCATGAGGGAGGAGAGCTGACAGGCCTGACCTACAGGGAAATGAGGGAACACTCCAACTACTCTTGCTCTCTCGCCTTGGGGTGGGGATCAATGGTGGAGGGAAAAAGTAAACCTATTAATTCTCATGGATATGTCAATTCCCTTTGGTGGGTGCGGATTGGAGGAGATCATGACTCGCCCCTTGGGGAGATGTGATCTGGGCCTTTTGTCACGCCTCAATGCACCATGGATTCATTGGGGTTTTTACGGCTACCTGGAAGGCACCACATGGCAGTGGAGCGATGTAAATCAATTCCAATTGCAGGTTCATTACAATGCACAAAAAAACTCGCAGTATGACTCTGAGGTTAGATTATGCTAACTGTTATATTGTAAGGTGTGTACCGGCAGGACCTGAGGTAAGACAAAGCCATGTAGTAGACTTGTAACAGATTCTTAAACATTCATTAAACATTCATTAAATAGTTCACAGCCCTTGTAAATGTTGAATGAAGTTTTTTCTTTGGCCTTACCCGTCCGATGAGCACAGGTTCAGGCCCGGCGTACTCCTCAATCACAAAGAACTGGTTCCAGATCCAGCTCCTCCTGCTGCGAGAGCGCGGCCCCTTCTTTTCCATCCGGTCAGCCATCTCCTCGTCCACCTCCGACTCCTCTGCTTCTTCAAACACGAGGCCTTTCCCATTCTCTGGCTCGACAGCTGGCACCCCAGCGCCTTCTACATCGCGGCTCCATTCGGGAGCCGGATGAAGCCTCAGGACATGACTGCTGTTGACAAGTTTGTTGTCTTCATCTGCAGGGTACTGAGCTGTGCTGGCTTCTGTTTGAGCAGAGTGAGCTGACTCTGTTAATGGGTCTCTATGGGAATCTGCTGCTCTGTTCTCCGCTCTTACTCCCAGGGGTTGCATTGTCAGCACAGACGGCGGAGAATCATTTGTTTCAGAGGGAGCGAACAGTGGGAAATGTTTTGTCGATGTAAATGGTGGCTCCGTTTGGTTGCCTATTATTTCTTTCTCGGGGCTGAGACTGACCTCGCTGCGAGGTGTTGACAGTAAGCGGGCGAGGTGTTTGCTCTTATTATCTCCACTATCAGAACCCTGCCCTTTACTTGAAGCTGGATTGACTGCACTTAGAGGATTATTATGAGTGTTGGCGCCCTGGTCCTGATTAAGATCTGGAGTGGGGACAGGGCTTACATACGGATATGCAGTCTGATTATCAAATCCAGTTTGAAACTGAGTGACAGCTATATCTTGTCTCTGCACTCTCTGAGCCTCTAACTGTCCGTGATTAACGTCAATCAAATCTCTCTTCCTGCTCCGACTGCCCTTGCTCGGAAAGCTCAGAACGGGGACGTTCTGCATTTGGGAGTTGACAATCCTGACTAAGTTCTCCTTCGACAGCAGCTTCAGGACACCATAACTGCCAGTGAGGTTCAACTTTCTGCTCGAGTCCACGCTGAATCCTTTCCCTGGCACCCCTGTGGTATGGACACTCATATCACTTCTACTTCTGGATCTGGACCCTGACTTAGACCTGGTTCTATTGCTGTGTCCATCCGGCTTATGATGGATAGCAAATATTTTCTCTGACCTTCCTGCTTTGGCAAAGGTCTCAGAGTTCTTGGTGTTGTTCCTAACTTTCTTCACATCCTGGTTTAACTCCCTGTTGTTGGCTAATATGTGTAGAGTCCCTTCTTTTTTACTGACTGAGTCAACCTCACGCTTGGGTTTAAAAGCTTGCCTCTCCTTGCTGGCTATTTGTGGAGCAGCATGACTTTGCAACATTTTGGAAAAAGAAAAAGATCCAGAGTCACCTGCCTGCTCGTGACTGATCAAGTTTCTAAGAGTCACCACAGGCATCGAATTAGCATCCACGCTTGCATCCCATTGGTCCGTAGCTCTGCTGTCCGCTATCTTCACTACGTGTGATCCGCCCACTCCTCTCCTACGTAAGGTCTTACTGGCCAAGGCACCTCCCACAAGCCCCTCCCACAGGCAAAGGGAAACCAGTAGGAGCAGATTTCTTGTAATCATCTTGTCTTGCTGCGAGGTGTCCTAATTTGAGCGAGCTTGGCTGTGAGGCAGGCCTTGTTTTCCAGTTGTCTTCATTCTCCTTTCCCGTTTCGCCTCTTTTCACGCCCCTCCTCTCACTCCCCCATGCTTTGCCCTTCACACAGACCTGGAGGGCAGGTGTCAGTCACTCCGTCTCTCTCTCTCTCTCGCTCTCTCCTTTCTCCTTGTGTCTTCCTCTATCTCACCAAAGCCTCCCTCCGCTGTTTTTTTCCCGCTCGTCTTGCGAAGCGTCTCATTCAGTTTCCCAAGGAGGTCTGAACACCCTGAGAGGAAAAAGATAAAGATAATTAAGTTAAAACTTTAATCATTGCACTGCGTTAATTAAAAGTGCAGCGGCATAGACAGGTAGGAGAATTCACAGACAAGCAGGCAGGACGAACCTTTTAACAGAGCAGCAATCACATTTTCACAAGCACAGGGGGCTTCTCAGGCCCTGAACACACATCCATTTATACCTTCATAATGACCCAAGTATTTTTTCAGACATCTATTAGATAGACGAGGACAAAGTTATCATTGTACTATTCTACATGGAAAAAGATAGGATAACAGTATTAGAAAACGCTCTGAGCACTTAGTAATGAGAACAACTGTCAAGGATTTCTGACTGCAGAGCAAAGGAGGACAAGCTTCAACAGAAAGCAGCTTCATATCACTTTGATGCGTGATTAATTAGCTGGATTAATATTGTGCTTTGATCAGTCAGTTAGAGAATGTCAATACAGATGCAAGACGTAGATGCAGATGCACTTTGTTGTGCTTCCGTGCCTTGAGCGATGTAAAAAAGGTTCCTCGGCTTCTCATGCGTCTGAGGCAGACTCTCAGCGTGTCTCTTATGCACTCAAGACTGAAATGAAAATCCTACGCCGAATCCAAATGTCAGATATCAATCAGAGCACTCACTTTAAGATGAGAACAGGCAAACATCACGAGTATTTCAGTTACATCAGCCGATGCATCTGACACGTCAGTGATGTGACTTTTCGCCAGATTGAATTAACACAAGAACTTTTTTCAATAATGTGTGTGTGGAAAAAAGACAAGCATGAGTGATTCAGAAAATTACTATTTCAATAGGGCACTCCAGCGATTTGATGCACTTCCATAACGTTGGAGGAATCAGAAGACTTTTAGAAGAACAGTCAAACTGAAGGCAGGAGATGGTAATATATCCTGACTTTTAATCCAGCCGACACTCTCAGTTAAAGTATGCTGTAGTTTTAACCTCATTTACTGCATTAACAGAACCCTCATAAATGTTTTTGATTTATTCTATTCTGAGGTGGAAAAGTCATGGTGGAGTGACTGTGTTTTGTCTTTTATGATTGACAGCCCGACCAGCTGTGCTGCAAAGGTCGTCTAATGGCTTGCGTTGGCGGCAGAAGATCATTCCTGCTGTTTTAACAAACCTCTACATCTTATTTCTTTTTACTTAGGACGAGTGCTCATACCAGACGGAGAGATTTAAATCAAAGGATGCTCTCAGTCGAGCTTACAATATAACGGGAAAACTTTTCCATAATGTCAGTACTGACCAGAAACTTAGGGTTGCCAGGTCTGCAGGAATCCGGCTGCTTTTGAAGTGTAGCCGCAGGGGGGGGGGATATTTTTTCCATGGGTTGGGAAGACTTCTTTTGCATGCAAACCACATGAATAATAACTCTAAATAAAACTCCATAATTTAACTGAAATCATTTATTTATGAAAAAAACGTACAAAACGGACTCTGGATCATTCAGCAAGCACAATCACACACACACACACACACACACACACACACACACACACACACACACACACACACACACACACACACACACACGCCAACCTGCCCGTCAGCAGCGAGATGAAAGAGTTGTTCCTGTACATCACAGAGTGAAGCACATCAGAGACACACAACAGCATCTGAAGGACTGTAGAGGGAAAACTGCTTTTAATGCTGACACAATAAACATTTCTGTTGTGACTTTGTACGCACTATTACACGCTTGCCAATGATAGCAATGCCGGTGAACTTTGAAAGCAGTGTATATGGTTTGGCAGGTGTGTTTTTTGATTTTGTGTGAGGTTGGTTCTGATTTGCCACTGGGCTTTTTTTCCCCCTGTAGAATAAATGAAGGAAGTGCACGTAGCTTTTTAAGTTTCAGAGGTGAAGCTGATGATTATGTGCCTTTAAAGTGCATTCTTTCTAATGTCCATCAGGGCAAGACTCCTATGGTTTGATCTGTGTGACTCCTGCTACATCTATTTATATCTGTCTTACGTCTATCGTCATTATTATAAATGTTAATGGAACTCTTGTTATTGTCATTACTGCTGTTAATGTCAGTATTAGACTGATCACTTGATTGTAAATACTTTTACCATTATTATTGGTAATGTAAAAATCTCTTTCTTTTTTTAATTGATGTGGTTTTGTTGTCTCTTCTCTTGTTGTTTGTCTCATTTATCTCTGTATCTGCAAACCTAATATTTTTGTTAGATAAGAAGTGGCCATGGCATTTTTTTCTGATTGTGTTGTACAGTACAATAGTCTCACTCTGTGGCTGTTCAACATGAGTCTGGTTCTAGGTTTCTGCCTGCTTCTTTCTAAATGTGTTTTACTCATGGTGGATTCATGTTGGGTCTCTGTAACATAGAGTACAATCTAAACCTGCTTTTTAAGTGACTTTGGTATACAAGATTATAAGAGAATAATTTGTACTTCTGCATTGATCTTTTTCCTCAGCAAAAAATCTTTGAATAAGTATATGGGCTCAAAAGTGTTTCTCAATACAGCATGTCATTTTGTAAATTCTAAAGACACTAAAGCAGGCTATGCTTAAGGTTATTGCCACCTGTGATCTACAAGTTGCTACCTTAGCAACAAATACCAAGATAGAGGCATGACGATGAGTATCCAATCTGTCATCTAATAATGTTCACTCCCCAAATTCTTGGCTACAAAACAATAAACCCATGAGCTACGCCTCTGTGCCTATGTCCACTCCTATTTTACAGTCACAGCTTTGTCCAAAGGACCTGGCAACCCTGCCAAAGCCACACTATTCCGTGCAAATTCAGGCTGTTTCTGACCCAATTTTTGAGTTAGATGAAAGTTTTTTTAGTCAAGCCGAATTTCTGTCCTTCCTTCTGCAGTGTGGACAGAAAGGCCGATCACGGTCCGATCACAGTCCAATCAGCTGCTCCCGACCTGTCGGATGGATTTCTGGTTTGTTTGAAACGACTGCATATTTTCAAATGGTGAGCAGAGCCACAAGCCGGTTCCCCAAATTAAAGGCTAGTTTTATACACAGTGTATGAAAGCCCATTGGCAGCCCCATCTGATCACGAAAGATATGAATGAGAGAAACATTTGCACAAAATCTGCTGACTTCCAGCTGACAGGGAACATTTGTCATGATTTAGCTAGCTAGCTTGTGCTTGTTGGTGACGCCCAGTGTGAGAGAGCGAGAGCATTTCTGATGGTGTTTGTGTTTGAGCCGTGCATATGAGACAACTGAAAAAGACATAGATCTGACTTTAACTTCTTTCTGTGGTACGATTCAAAAGGTAACTTTGTTGACAACTGGATCATTCATTGTGAGCTTTATTGTGCCTCGAGTTGACATCCCACAATACACTCGTGCAGTGCATCATATTAAAAGACCAACTCTGACTCGGTTTCATACTTAAAACATAATCTCCATGATGGAGTAAATATTTCAGTCTTCAGAAAGCTAACATCAGTGCCTGCAGGACGTTAACAACTGTTTTCAGGGTGTAATCATTCTCTTTAGGAGGATAGGTTGAACTTGTGTGAAGTCTTTGTAGTTTCCCTTTTAACTTACATGTTTCAAACTTTCCCACTCTGTAAAACTGTATCCACTGTTTGTGTGTTGTTGGAAACTTCTGTGTTGTGGGTTAAGTAGTGTCGGTTTCATCTTGTCCTTTGCGGCGCAGTGCGGTTTGTCTCGGTGTATGGCACTTGCTCTGCTGTGGCGCAGACAGACCCTGTCAGCACATTCACTGGGGCATGACTGAAGTTAGGATGTTCCTCCCGGAATACTTTTCACCCCTTCCCTCTCTCTCATCTTCTCCTCAACGTCCTCCGCTACCTCTAACTTAGTCTCTCTCTAAGCAAAAGCCTTTTGATGAACACTGAAGAAGAAAAAAAAAAAAAAAGAAGAGATTTACCCACCCCCTCCTCCTTCCTCTGCGCTCTCCTTTCCCACCTCTCCCACTCACCACCTGTCCCTTCCTCGGCCGATCTAGCTCCCTAAATCTCCCTCTATCCTTTTTCCTTAACTCGCTATTGTTTTAGTATCCAATCCTCCCTACTGCGTCCTCCTATCCGCTCTCCTCTCTCTCATCTGTGTCAATCACACTCCTGTCACTGCGTCCCTCACCCTCTGTGCTCTCTGAGGCTTCAATCAATCAGCCAATCTCCCTCCTCGGCCTTGCTACATCAGAAGTGACAGGCGACTCACCGGCCACCATCTTGACGAGAGGCTACAACGCTGTAATTGTGTGTACGAATCCAGTCATCAAATCACAAAATGCTGCTAACAGGAGATATCTAGTGGTTACATGAAGCCTCAGGCAGATTTTAGAGAATAAGATATATATAACCGCCATGGAGACCATTATAGAGGATGTGAGAGCGGGTTCGGTTATCTCCAACGTACAGCATGAGTAGGCGATCGGGGGTGAATTCAATGACAGCGCCCCTCTCTCTCTCCTCTCTCTCCTCTCTCTCTCTCTCTCCCAGAGGAACTTATCAGCCGGGAGTTTGATGGCCAGGCAATCATTGCTGCGGGCACCTTGTTAACAAGCCTGGGGCAGGTGGCGGGATGCGGGACAGAATATCAACATGGCACCATCACAAGCTGAACACAGATTTATAACAGTTTCTCATGTCACGCTTTTTCAATTGGACCTTTGAAGCATCAAAGTTGAAAAAAAAAAAATCACTTTTAATCTTTGTTTCCTCATGTTTTACACCATTTTCAAGGCCTGAAATCTCTCTCACAGCAGATTCAAAGCAACGTGGTATGTATTGATCCATGTCACAGCCTTCCACATTGATCTGGGCACCTTTGCGGAGTGCAATTGTTATGCCATTAGCCAGGGTGCATCAGCCTGTGCCGCTGTAAGTGAAGATAATTGGGTGCTCCTGTTTGAGGCTCAAGGGAGCTCATATTTCCTCATTAGAGTTTATATAATGTTATACAGAGAAAATGTTGTTTTCATCCTTGTGGATCCAGCAAGGACCAGAATGAGGGTTTTCACCTGTAGCCTCTACATACAGCACTGTGCTTTCCAGCAGAGTAAATAGATATAATAGGGTGATAGAGTTGGTCGCTTCAGGGAGCTAATTAGAGTTTTTCTGTTAAGTTAAGGCTTATTTTCAAAGAGTTTGTGACTCCAACTGTACAGTATTTCTTTGTAAGTTGAGTGCACCTACAGCGAGTTTCTCAGAGACCTGATTAATTGGGGCCGTAAATATCTTAATTAATTTCCCCTTACTGGTCCCATTCCCTCTCAAATTTAAATGATCCTCCAGGTCATTTGCATTGGAGGCAGATCCTCGCCATCGATTGCCAGCTGTCACCAACTTAACGAGACTGAGCGCTTTAATTACGATTCACCTCCTAGCTTCCTGTCTGTCTTCTTTTTCTCGCGGTAACCCTCCATCGAACAGGCAAACACGGAGAGATGCAGCGCCACAAGCAGCATCCGCACTCCCACACTCACCTTCTCCACAACAATGAACGCGCATGCTGTGGGACTTCAAGCCCTGTTGACAAAACACTCTCCCGAAAAACCACTTATTTACTTACTTACACATTCAAAAACACTTGTGAAAAAAAAAAACGCCTTGGACTCACTAAGCCACATTCATCCGGCCCTCTCAAACAGTGGGTGTCTGTGAAATTCATGAAGACACAAGACAAACAAGAACTTGAATACGCCACACATCTCCGAACACTCACAAAAATCCTCCTCCAAACCACTTCTATCTGCGCTGGTGAGAAAAAATAAAGAAAGCTCCAGGGACTTCCTCTCTGGAGGCAGCGGAGTCAAAGAGAAGAAAGGGAGCGCTCACTCACACCAGGAGTGAAGAGAGGAAGAAGCCACCCCGGTGAAATTATGCATGGACTCAGAAAGGTGGAGGGGAGGAGG